>NC_082396.1:63135-148135 GCF_031168955.1 Gadus macrocephalus | reverse complement strand
TAAACATGCCTTTTTGGCTTTTCCCCACGAAATGGTGTCCTGTTTGGGAGGAGGTGGTTCGCTCACCGTACCGGGTTGCCACAACATGCAAACAGACACAGGCACATGAACAAACATGCAATCACACACACTATCATGCACACACAATTAACAAATATAGCATCAATTAGATGTACATCCAGGATGTACAAGACAACGCTTCCAGTGTAACGGTACGTGCACATACAATACAAACAAAGCTAAAATTAACAAGGTTTCATGAATGTCTTTAGTTACTCTGCTTTATGGTATTGGACAATCAGTTATCCTGCACTGCAAACATCACTGCGGTCGCCCGATCCTGCAGATTTGCACTTTACAACGTCCGCAGAATCCGGCCCTTCCTCACAAGGGAAGCAGCTCAGCTTCTAGTCCAATCACTGGTCATCTCCCGCCTCGACTACTGCAACTCACTCCTGGCTGGACTTCCTGCCTCCGCGATTAAACCTTTGCAGCGCATCCAGAATGTGGCAGCGCGCCTCGTCTTCAACCTACCGAAGTTCTCCCATGTGACCCCCCTCTTCCGACTGTGGTCAAGTGAGCCGCCATTCGTTCATCCGCGGTTAAACCAGCCGTCACACAAAATCTTCGTGCGCCTTTACTCTAAACAGCCTTTGGGTGGTATCTCGCAACGTTTTCAAAATAAAACCCTTCACCTACGTGTGTAGATATATAGAACACTAGCTGTCTTACGGCGGCGTCTAGAATGTCAGCACTTGCGGACATCTTGCCAGTCAGCTGCTCACCCATAACATTGCGTTGGTAGTGGTACTGTATGTACTTTATAAATAACCATAACTTGCTACATTTTCAACAGTTTTCCCAATGGTTTGGTTTCTTACAAACCTTATTAACGTGGTTATAATATTGTACCTATTTTAGAACATTTCAATTTTTTTAGAATCTAACATAATTATTCATCAGTATCATGTATGCAGTGCCGTAACTACATCTCTGACGTTTATAACAAAACAAACCGTTTGAAAATGTAGCAAGGTGGTTAAGGTTATTTAAAAAGTACATGTACCACTACCAAGTCAACACAGTGTTATGGGTGAGCAGCTGACTGTGGCAAGTTGGCCGCCAGTGCGGACCTTCGACTCCATTGGCCAGCAGAATATGCATGTGTACGTTTTTCAAATGACATTTTCTCAAAATCTATACAGTAAAATCAAATGGTTCCTTGTGGTCAAGTAGTCAGTACAACAGTTAGTATGTTCATATCAGTCAGTGCCTGAACTTATGCGACATTCGGTCTATAGCCCACTTCAAATTGCTGACATAATGCAAATTTGCAAAGGCGAGAATATGCATGTGTACGTTTTTCAAATGACATTTTCTCAAAATCTATACAGTAAAATCTAATGGTTCCTTGTGGTCAAGTAGTCAGTACAACAGTTCATATCAGTCAGTGCCTGAACTTATGTGACATTCGGTCTATAGTCCACTTCAAATTGCTGACATAATGCAAATTTGCAAAGGCGAGAATATGCATGTGTACGTTTTTCAAATGACATTTTCTCAAAATCTATACAGTAAAATCTAATGGTTCCTTGTGGTCAAGTAGTCAGTACAACAGTTCATATCAGTCAGTGCCTGAACTTATGTGACATTCGGTCTATAGTCCACTTCAAATTGCTGACATAATGCAAATTTGCAAAGGCGAGAATATGCATGTGTACGTTTTTCAAATGACATTTTCTCCAAATATATAGAGTAAAATCACATGGTTCCTTGTGTACAAGTAGTCAGTACAACAGTTAGTATGGTAATATCAGTCAGTGCCTGAACTTATGTGAAATTCGGTCTATAGCTCACCTCAAAGTGCTGACATAATGCAATTTGCTAAGGCAAGAATATGCATGTGTACGTTTTTCAAACGACATTTTCTCTAAATCTATACGGTAAAATCACATGGTTCCTTGTGTACAAGTAGTGGGTACAACAGTTAGTATGTTCATATCAGTCAGTGCCTGAACTTATGTGAAATTCGGTCTATAGCCCACTTCAAAGTGCTGGCATAATGCAAATTTGCAAAGGCGAGAATATGCATGTGTACGTTTTTCAAACGACATTTTCTCTAAATCTATACAGGAAAATCTAATGGTTCCTTGTGTACAAGTATAGTCAGCACACCGGTTGATATGGTCATATCAGTCAGTGCCTGAACTTATGCTCTAACCCAGTGGTTCCCAAACTTTTTGTGCCCAAGGCACACCAAAGGACAAATAAAAATTTCAAGGCACACCTATTGTGAAAAATAGCCTTATAACACGTGTTATCACTAATATCATCTGTTTATCTGTTAAGTTTATAATTATTTACTAATGCCAAATAAGATGTGACAAAGACAACTATTCTAGTCATGAAATATTTATCAACAAAATAAATCACAAAAATATTTAAACTTTATCAAATTGGGCTTAATCAAACACACCCATTTCAACCAGACAGGTGAGGCAAAGGAAACAGAAATTCAGCAGAGAACTGTCCATGAGAAAGCTGCATGGTCCTGAATCTGACCCACAAATTATACCTGTAACATTTAGAATCAGGCTTTTTTTGTAAATATTCTGCCTACTAACAAATCAGTGGGACACATGTGCCTGTCGGGCGCACAGATTTTTTTAATCCTTGGTGGCACGGAGGAGAGGGCCACTCGCAAGTCCTGCTCAACAGAGAGCCGTGACCTGGTCTTGTTCTTCATGTAAACAAAGAGTGGAGAACGCCAACTCACACAGGTAGGTGGTGGGGAAATGAAGAAGTTGGTCGATAGCGTGGTGGGAGATGGTTGGATATTCTGATGCACAAACCAACCAAAACTGATCGAGTGTGAGCTCACTAAATTTCAGTTTCAGCGTGCGGTCCGCACGGAGCTCTGCGCTCTCCTCTCTCTCCTTCATAGTGAGCTTCTCGTTTGAGGAGTCGGACTCCTGGTTGAATGGGTCTCGGATCCAGTCATTGTCCTCGATGTACGCCACACGTGGAAAATAGCGCTCAAACCTCTCTTTTAAGGTCTGAAGGTGTTCGGCATATATAGCGCGCTCACTGGCTTTGATGTGTCACAGTCTAAATTAAATTCCCACCTGCGCAACTGCGCGAACAGCGAAATGTGGGATCCTCTGAGGATTTTTTAAATAGTTTTTAGATAAAGAGTTTGCCTCTGTATTATGCCGCGGCACACAGTTTGGGAACCACTGCTCTAACCAATACGCAGGCAGGCCTTTGCCGTCTCTCGTCTCGAGCTTCTCGCTCACAACCAATCACGTTCTTCTGGAGGTCACTAGTTCTTAATTGATTTCAGCTGCGTCTCCCCCGCCTCTCCTCATAAAGCGCCCCCACCGTGACGGATGTTAATCGTTTATTTTGCGTTGGATTGCGTGGGCTGAACAATCCGGACATCGTGGCCACCGACGTGGACCCCCGCCACCGGGACCCACGCAGTGAGTAACGCAGGGTACTTCCTTCATGAGCACTGCTGTTACACTCTCCCCATCTCCTCTTGTCTGTTCTCGCCCCTCTATTGTACATGTTTTACCGCTGGAGGTTAATGTGGATTTGCTGATGGAAGTGGTAGTTTGTGTTGAGTGGTTTATCTATGGGATCGACTGACTAACTAACTAAAGATCTCGTGGTCAATGCGGCAGACCGCTGGACCTGGACGTCACCTTCTGCAGATACTTCACTGCCCTCAGGAATCCACGGATAACTTGAAACATGTCCGACTACACATTTCCGAAAAATCCAGAATGGAAACTTGTGGAAGGAAGAAAGGGGTCTGTTTTTGCTCAACCCATAACCCCACTGAGCCCTTCTGTGGAAACCTGTCTGACTGACCCTACTGACTGGGGGCCTGTTAATGTTTGTTTGGTTGGTCTGGTAGAAGGTTTGCTGCTTGTGATCTGCAAGGTGGTCCTGGGTTAGATGCGGTGTCTGACTTGCACACCACTCTCCCAATTCTATTCTGCTCTTTACTACTTTTCTACTTTCAATACACTTGCTGCTGCTGCTGTTGACCGCTGGTGGTGCAATGTGGTTTCTATTCGCGTATGTTCTGTGGACTTTGCATTTGTATTTTAATGAACATGTTTACTGTCTGTTAGACCTCGGATTGGCAAACCTAAACTCCTTCACTGGCAAAATGTAGATGCAAATTAAATGCCAAAATTAACATTTCAATATTCGTTTTGCGTATTTCACCAATCGGAACTAGACGGACCTCGTATATAATTTGCTCTTCAAATATGCGGTCAGGCGCCCCTCCGTTATATAACGTTTTCTGCCCGGTACGAAATAGACCGACCAATAGCAACCCTTAAAGGCTATCTAATGTGAGGTTGGATATACGCAACATGTAGAGGTGTTTCAACAACAAAGATGGAAGTTAGTGAACTAAAGACTGTATATGCTCACTAAAAGAACGAACGACTACTACTCAAAGATTTTGAGGAATATGTATTTCTGCATCACACGTTCCAATGCTATGATTAGTCGAGGCCTATCCAATAGCATAGCATCGACCCATTTTAGATCGCGCCCTTTAGACACGCCCCTTGGAAATTGAACAACTCACTTCAACGCAGAGGATCCAGAAGGATTTCATAACGAGTCCATTGGAAGATATCGAGGAACATGAACATCACCAATGAAGGAGAGTAAAGTTTCCACTTGCTATAGGAATTTAGTGAAGCACTAAATAGTTAATAATAATAATGATAAAATGTGGTCACCATTTATTGACTTTTTGGGTAAGACTTGCTTTACTAATATAACCGCGTTAAAACCGCATTCATTTACTTTTCTTGTGTAGTTTCCCACTATTCATTAAATGTTTTATAGAAGTAAAAAAGTAATCAATAGAACTATACACATTTGTACAACAATTAATCATTATACAGGATTTGAACATTTTCTATTCAAGCTCATGCTTCATAATATTTCCAAGGATTGCAGAGTACAAAATGATTTATGAACAGTTGTTTTTGTTCAGGAGCGGATTGTACACCCAGAGGCTTCAACAGAGCGGGTCTGGAGCTGGGAGCTGCAGGTGGATGTTGGCCAGGAGCCGTTCAGTCCTACAGGAACAGACGGGTGAGCCGTGGAACTGCACATCCTATAAACTCCTCCTTGGCGTGGTCAAACGGTTCAGAATAAAACTGGAATTCAGTCATTGGTTATGATTGGCTTGTTAGCCAAGCGTTCTCAGCCACTAGGACTAGTGTCCTTATGAAGATTAGATGTGTGGCTGGGTTTGGGAGTTTATAGGAAATGATACTTCTCAAGAACGCACAGAATGGGAGAAGATAAGCTATTGACATCTGAGTGAGCGAGGAGAAAAAAATCTCCAGTGTTTAAATGGATTTTGTCTTGTTTCAGTAGAGGTGATGGAGGCGGTCGTCTGGAGGTGCTCGTCTGGAGGTCCGTGGCGGTCGTCTGGAGGTGCTCGCCGTGAGGTCCATGGCGGTCGTCTGGAGGCGCTCGCTGCAGATGGAGGGAAGGCCGGGAGCCGTGTAGCCCAACGGATGCAGAACGGTGAGACACGGAACTGCACAGCTGCACATTTTTTCTAGGCTTGGTGAATTGTTTAGAATTAAATCTTTGACATGCAGCCACAGCAACTCTGAGGTGTTCTGAAAAATGTCAGATGCATTCTCAGCCACTAGGACCAGCTCCAGGATGTAAGCTAGGTGTGTGTGGCTGGCTGTTGGGTTAAATAATACCTCACTCAAGACTGCACAGTAGGGCATCAGTGAGATCTGTGGGAGCTAAAGCAGAGGAGGAGTTGATTATCTGCATCATGTACGGGGAGAAATGTGCAGTGTGCAAATGGAACGTGTCATTCGCCTTTCAGAAGGACTGAGGCGGAGGTCCTGGAGGCAGAGGCCAGCCTGGAGGCAGAGGCCAGCCTGGAGGCGGCGGTGGCCTGGAGGTCCTGGAGGCGTCCAACCTGGAAGGGGCGGCATGGAGGGCCAGGTGGCGGCTCCTCATCCAGTACAGTTAAACTCATCTTCAGTGCATCCATGATGAAAGGGGAGAAATGTTCCAGTGTGCAACTGGAACTTGTGTCTCACATTTCAGAAGGGCCTGGAGGCGGCCAACCTGGAAGGCCTGGAGACGGCCGAGGTCCTGGAGGCAACGGCGGGCCTGGAGGTGGAGGCCAACCTGGAGGTCCTGGAGTCGGAGGGCCTGGAGGCGGCGGTTGGGTCCAACCTGGAGGGCCTGGAGGCGGTGGTTGGGACCAACCTGGAGGGCCTGGAGGCGGTGGTTGGGACCAACCTGGAGGTCCCGGCGGTGGCGTCCACCTGGCGGCGGTCAGCCTGGAGGGCCCGGCGGCGGTCGTCCTGGAGGGCCCGGCGGCGGCGGCGGCGTCCTGGAGGGCCCGGAGGCGGCGGCGGCGGCAGCGTCCTGGAGGGCCCGGCGGCGGCGGCTCCTCATCCAGTAAAGCTAAACTCTTCTCCAGTGCATCATGAACGGGGAGGAATGTCCGGGGTGCAAATAGAACGTGTGTCACATTTCAGAAGAAATGAGGCGACGTTGCGGAGGTCCAGGCGGTCGGCCCGGTGGAGGTCCAGGCGGTCGGCCCGGTGGAGGTCCAGGCGGTCGGCCCGGTGGAGGTCCAGGCGGTTGGCCCGGTGGAGGTCCTGGAGGAGACGGTCCCGGCGGTGGAGGTCCAGGCGGTCGGCCCGGTGGAGGTCCAGGCGGTTGGCCCGGTGGAGGTCCTGGAGGAGACGGTCCGGGCGGTGGAGGACGGCTGGGGGGTCCGGCGGTGGAGGTCCGAAGGCGGGTCGTGATTAGACCAACCAGCTCCTCATCCATGGAAGGTAAGCTCTGTCTCAGGTCAATCTGATCAACGAGAAAATCACAGAGCGCAGCCATGAACTGGTGGTATCGCCATGTGGGGACTAAACTCTAATGTTTAACTCCAGTAACTGCAGTGTTTCCCCCAGCACTGTAGGGTTAAGGCCGTCTTAACAGTAGGGCCCCGCCTTGACTACCGATGTAGAAAAATGATATATAAAAAATAATTATGCAATAACAAAGTGCAAAACTCGTAGGGAAAGAAAACATACTTTCCTCAAGTACAAAAAATATAGATAAATAATTTGTCGGTAATACTGTATACTGTTCAAAACAATAGTCGTGCCATAAAGCATTTTGAATGCAATTGAAAAGGCGGTTGTATGTATTATTGCGAACTGAAACCCTCACCGAAGACCCCCCCCCCCCCCCCCCCCCCACCTTGACTAAGACATTGTCTGGGGGAAACACTGAACCGGGTTGTATCACTTAGTAGTGAGTACACTCGGGTAGCTGGGTCATCTCCAAATGGTAACTGAGTGTTTGCTCCAGCAGGATTGAAGGAGTCACTGGGGATGAAGATCACTGCTCAGGGGCTGACGACCACTCATCTTTCCGGAGAAGGTACATAAATCTACAGCTGATGTGATTAAAGTTCTGCAGTTCAGATCCGCTGATAAATGGTCCCATACCGTATCCACAGCGTCCTCATGGTGCAGGCGGTCAAACCTCCACCTCTTTGAAGAGACCAAGCAGCTTGATGACTGACTGGTTCTTTATACTCAAGACCTCGTCCCGGAGCAGAGGACAGACCTAAGGCCTGCAGCGCAGCCGACTAGAGACTCCATGTGGAACCGGTAAGATACTGGATTCACCATATTGAGGACATTTTCATTTATTCAACAAGGTTAGTTTTGTTTGGCGGGTATGTTGCTTTGATACTAGGGGCTTCTTCTGTAACAAACTTTCTAGAGAATAAGATCTGACTTCAGCAAATCAGCGGGATGTCCTTGAACAAGAGCCAATGGCTGAAGGTGCTCAAACGCATTCTTTTGACTCGCTCCTCTACTGCTGTAATCAAGCTGGATGGCTATTTTGCTCCTTCTACTGACAAAATCAAGTCTGCCACCTGGTGGCTGATGAGGGCGTAGCAACTCGGGGTACATTGGAAACATGATAAGAAGAGCCTGTTTTTGATGGTTGGATCGTACACCTAAATGTTTTTACATCAAAATATCGCCGAACCCCATGTTGGACAATGCTTGTTTTCATCCTTTCTATGTTTAGCTTTGATTTATCCTTACCTTTTCTTGTGACCCATTCCCCTTAGGTTCAATTAAGTTGACCTCTCCTTCAGGTGACTTAAAGGGAGACCAGATGTGCGGCAGCTGGGTGTCATGGTGCAGAGACCCAACGCTGGTAAATATTTACTTCCTCCTTGAACAGACCTAACGCGTCAAACGGCAATTATATAATCCCTCCTGATCTTTATAAAGGTCTGAAGACAAGTCTTTTCTGTGAACATCTCCACTGACTAGTGTGCTCTTAATTAAATTAAAGTTAATTAAATGCAGTAACTCCAATGCACCTGGAGGCTCGTATTGAATATTTTTGAAACCTGGTTCTCCAGCACTAGGACTATTGCGGTAAATAAATGCTTGTTTTATCGCTAATTTAAGTCTATGAAATCAAATGCTGATTGAGACCAGATGGGGCTGTTCCTGCATTTATAGACATTTGATTGCCCTTGACACTGATTCTACTTTTTGCATCAATTTACTTCACAGTACTGAACTACACCAGTGTGTCCTACTCCCCTAAACCCTGAGGATCCCTGGATGGCTACACCAGTGTGTCCTACTCCCATAAACCCTGAGGATCCCTGGATGGCTACACCAGCACATTAATCCACACCCAACATCAACACACAGTGCACACTCTATAGAGCTTGTAAGTCCGCCCCTTGCGGCGGGACCTCGTGAGATCGTAAGATATGACTGGGTTTCAATGGAGAGAAAGTAATTATTTTCTCCATTTTATGTTGCACCACATTTTGGGGGAAGAATGTTTGAATCAATCTTTGTCATTTATTTCTGAACTCCATATCTGTAATCCCAGCTGTTGTATTTTAACACGGTAGCTGGGAACCCTCTTTATAGGGAGCGGCTAGAGGGACGAGGCTGGAAGCAAACCTGAGCCTGGATCTTAACCTTCTTTCTAAACCAAATGCCGCAATTTAACCGCAAATAAAGTGAGGCCTAAAGTAACTTGACTCTCTTACCTAAACTTGCTTGCCTAAACTCGCTTGTCTAAACTCGCTTGCATAAAACCTAAACTCGCTTGCATAAAACCTGAACTTGCTTGGCTAAACTCGCGTCGCTTGCCTAATACCTGAACTTGCTTGCCTAAACTCCCTTGCCTAATACCTGAACTTGCTTGCCTAAACTCGCTTGCCTAATACCTGAACTCGCTTGCCTAAACTCGCTTGCCTAAACTCGCTTGCCTAAACTCGTTTGCCTAATACCTGAACTCGCTTGCATGAAACCTGAACTCGCTTGCATAAAACCTAAACTCGCTTAGCTTGACTCGCTTGCCTGTACTCGCTTGGCTAAACTCGCTTGCATAAAACCTAAACTCGCTTAGCTTGACTCGCTTGCCTGTACTCGCTTGGCTAAACTCGCTTGCCTAATACCTGAAGTCGCTTGCCTGAAGTCGCATGCCTAATACCTGAAGTCGCTTGCCTAAAACCTAAACTTGCTTGTCCAAACATGTTACACAAAGTTAACCATCCATAATCTTTAACCCAAACCAGACTTGTCCCTGGGTCGCTCCACTTTGACGTCGACGTGTCGACGTCAAAAATTCGTCGACGTCAAATTTCTCCGTCTACGATTTTCGACGGAGAAATGGACGGAAGTCACAATAAAGGAAAATGTCCGCGCACAAAATCATCAAAGGTATGGAAATACTTCAAGTTAAGTCCTAAACGGAAAGGTGTTGTGATTTGCACTCTTTGCCAAATGGAGTTGGCATATCACAAGAGCACGACAGCAATGTTGGAGCATCTCAAACGAGAAAGTATCTCGTGCGCATGAGAAAGTATCTTGTGCGCACGAGAAAGTATCTCATGAGCATGGGGAAACATCGTGCGCATATCACTGGCAGTGTGTGTGTGTGTGTGTGTGTGTGTGTGTGTGTGTGTGTGTGTGTGTGTGTGTCGTCAGCGAGTAGGTGGACGAGCGAGGAGAGCGAGCGATAGCGTGCGTGTCAGTCTAGTGAAGTCATGAACGAGTCCGGTTGTGTGTAAGAATAAAATACCCAGCCTGTCAAGAATCGGTGGCCGCTTCATTCCATCATATTCCGACCTATAAGCAGACTCACTGTCGGTCAAAGTGAAGGGTCATGCCCCCGAGAGCGCATCGGACCTGGAGGGAACGTATCACCTGTGCTCCTCGGTCTTTCATGTCCCTTTACGGGTTCCGTATTAAATAAAGTATATTATTAAGAATTTTTTGGTATTTATTTGAGATACATTATGGTTTTTATTAATCGAGCAACAGAAAAAAAACAAAAAAACGTCCAATTGGTCATTAGATTAGTCGACTAATCGATAAAATAATCGGCCGATTAATCGTTTGATAAATAATCGTTTACCCCCAGCCTTAGTTTTGAGTTTCATTCTTTGAGGGCTTGAAGTGCTTTGGAGGATATTTGAACCTTTGTTTGCCGCATCAATAAACATGCTTTATCTTTACCCATTTTGTTTTGGATTTCATTTCTATGTGTAATCCGGCCAAATGTTCAGTGTCCTTGCATGTAATGTCTATGGTCTGACGGTAATCTGACCTCTTCATGAAGCAGAATGTGTGTGAATGTTGTCCCGTGAGCTCCAGGCTCTCTGTGGGTCTGTCAACGTCTCTTTAGCAAAAGGTTGGAGAGTGAAACTCATTTTTGGGCCATTTTCATGTGTTCCTGATTATTCACATGAGACCTTAATGGGAACTTTTCTTTTTCTGCCTGCATACGTAATGCCTACATTAGTAGGGTGATCTGTCGATCCCAATATTGATCATTAACCACCTCATTCTTTGGGATTACAAATCATGTAATTTATGAGCATATTTGCAAATGCCTCCAAATATCAGATTGTGTAAAAACGAATGAAATGTAACCTGCTTGATTTAAAGAAAATAAAACATCCAAATATTATAAACCCGTTTTGTGTTGCTCTCTTACCATGTGGAAATGAGCAGATAGATATGTTTAGCTCTGATTTGCTGCCTCCTTTTGGTGTGGTGCTGGGATTTGTTTAATATATTATCATTTCCAGGATAAGTTAATAACCTGGTATAGCCTACCCGGAAAAGAAGGGATATGATGGCCAGGGCAGGCTGTTTCGGTGTAAGTGAAATCCGTGAGCTGCTGATCATGTGAGAGAAGGTTATGTAGTCACATTAAAAAATACCTTGAAAGATGGTAGGCCTACGATCTACGAGAGACGCAGAGGAACTTTCCTTATGAGGCTTTTGTCGGGATAAAAAACAAAATGAACAATAAGTTGAAGTTTTTGCAATGGTAAATAGTTAATTTCGTTTGTAGCCTTTACTCAGACGTGAGCTCATTCTTGCATGCGGGTGTCCGGCTTGGCAGTGTAAAAAGGCCTATACATCATCCTGCCCAACAATATGGGCAGGATCTAGACCAAGCTCTCCTAATCGGGTCAGCAATAGCCGGGTTTCAATGCCCAGAATCTGAGTTTGAATGCTACTGAATTAATGGAATGTTGCATTTTTTGTTTTACATCATAGATTCTAAATTGCGCGCCAATCAATGAAACCTTATGCGGAATCAGATAGTCGCCTCTTTGCTGCACATTAAGATAAATGTAGTTGTCACACAAGCTATTTTTGTAATTATTTCAGGGGGGAAAATGCCTTGAAAAAATGTAGTAGTGCGTTCTAAGGACTAATGTAGCATATGTCAGCCTAGGCCTTCTACTTGCTGTAGTTTGGTCTGGCTTTGCGAGACTAGCCTAGGCCTAATCAATTGTGTTTTAATATCTTTAGCATTCATATTATTGCAGTCTAATCTTTTCGTAGGCTATTCTGTTGATGGCCTTGATGGGGAGATATTTTAACGCTTTTTAACCCCATTTTCCTGCATCATTCCTGCGTCGCCCCCTCCTACGGAGCCCATTTCAGCACCGTGTCAGTAGACGGTTACAATCCTACGAACGTCGTGAGTGCAGTGAACGCGCGTTCGAAGCGCTCCAAAGAAATTTACGATGGCTTGCAAGATCCATCGTGAGAATGATCGTACGAGCATCGTTATCGGGAAACGGAGCCCTGATGCCCATGATCCTCTGTTGGTGCTTACATTGATAGATAGATTTTGGCTCTTATTATGAATATTCATGACATGCAAACATCTCGCCTCTGCTAGGCTAACAGCACTGTCCGTAACACACGCACGCACAAACACAGGACAGGAACACACACACACGGCCACGGTGGAGAGGTCATCTCTCTTATGACGTCACAATGAGCTGCATGACGTCGGAATTGTTTTCTAAGAATCTTTAACGTTTGCATGTCTACTGTTGCACACATATTGAAAAACGCTTCTGAACAAAAGACATCGCTCAACGATTTCCGTCTGATTATTAATAAGCTTATTCTGTCTGTGTTGTTTCTGCAAGGAACGAACGGAAAACAAAGGTATGTTACGGTCACTTAACGAAAAAAAAAAAAAGATTCACTAGGGAACGGGCTGTTAAATAGGATTCATTTGTTGAGTTTATAGGCTCTGTCGTATGTGTGCGATCGTTTATCAGACGCATCGTTTCATAACGCGGCCCTCAAGTCGGACAAGTCGTCACATAATGCAAAATTGCATTATGTCAGCACTTTGAAGTGGGCTAAAGACCGAATTTCACATAAGTTCAGGCACTGACTGATATGACCATACTAACTGTTGTACCGACTACTTGTACACAAGGAACCATTAGATTTTACTGTATAGATTTAGAGAAAATGTAATTTGAAAAACGTACACATGCATATTCTCTCCTTTGCAAAATTGCATTATGTCAGCAAGTGGGCTATAGACCGAATTTCACATAAGTTCAGGCACTGACTGATATGACCATATTAACCCGTGTGCTGACTACTTGTACACAAGGAACCATGTTATTTTACTGTATAGATTTTGAGAAAATGTCATTTGAAAAACGTACGTATGCATATTCTCGCCTTTGCTAAATTGCATTATGTCAGCACTTTGAAGTGGGCTATAGACCGAATTTCACATAAGTTCAGGCACTAACTGATATGACCATATTAACCCGTGTGCTGACTACTTGTACACAAGGAACCATTAGATTTTACTGTATAGATTTAGAGAAAATGTCACTGACTGATATGACCATACTAACTGTTGTACTGACTACTTGTACACAAAGAACCATGTGATTTTACTGTATAGATTTAGAGAAAATGTCATTTGAAAAACGTACACATGCATATTCTCGCCTTTGCAAATTGCATTATGTCAGCAATTTGAAGTGGGCTATAGACCGAATGTCACATAAGTTCAGGCACTGACTGATATGAACATACTAACTGTTGTACTGACTACTTGACCACAAGGAACCATTAGATTTTACTGTATAGATTTTGAGAAAATGTCATTTGAAAAACGTACACATGCATATTCTCCCCTTTGCAAATGTGCATTATGTCAGCAATTTGAAGTGGGCTATAGACCGAATGTCACATAAGTTCAGGCACTGACTGTTATGAACATACTAACTGTTGTACTGACTACTTGACCACAAGGAACCATTAGATTTTACTGTATAGATTTTGAGAAAATGTCATTTGAAAAACGTACACATGCATATTCTCGCCTTTGCAAATTTGCATTATGTCAGCAATTTGAAGTGGGCTATAGACCGAATGTCACATAAGTTCAGGCACTGACTGATATGAACATAGGCTACTAACTGTTGTACTGACTACTTGACCACAAGGAACCATTTGATTTTACTGTATAGATTTTGAGAAAATGTCATTTGAAAAACGTACACATGCATATTCTATGGAAGCATATATGTAGCAAAATTCAAATGGCAATGCAATTTGGAATTACATTATGCATTTGACAATTCATTATGCAATTTTATAATGTAATTTGTAAATACGTTATTCAAAGTGTATTTTAACATGCAAAGTGACAATGCAATCCTCAATTAAATTTGCAAACGTTATAACAATACAAATAGAATAACATTTTGTCAAATTCTTTGAGTTCCTTTATACAAATTGAAAAGCTATAGCGTCCCCGTGATTGCAATCCACTTCGCCACGCTCCGTTTGTTGCGATATTCAAATGACATTTCAATCCGCAAAACGAACGCATTGCAAAAGATTTGGCAAAACGGAATCCAAAACGGAATCCAAAGAGGAATCCAAAAAGTCAATATGCAAAGTGGCAAACGTATCAGCCAATCAGCTTCTGGGCGGGAACTACGTTGCTTGCTCGTAATTTCCTTGTTCACTTCTAGTTCGTATGTGTCAGGTCCATGGTCACCAATGGAGATTATTGATACGCTCCGAAGTTTGGCCGATGATGTGGAGAACAATCGTGTTGAAGACACAGATGCAGTAGATAGAGTGCGTGTTCTGGGAGATAGGATAGACGACTTATCCTCACTGGTATGTTTTGACGCCAGTGTGGTAAACACAAAGATTTCCCAAGTGCTACAGGCACTGGGTGCGAAACATAGGGTCGGGAGACCCACCGTCTCCACCCACTCCTCACCTACAAAGCTCTCCAGAACCTAGCCCCCAGTTACCTCTGCGACCTCCTCCAAGAATACACTCCCTCCCGCTCCCTCCGCTCAACCTCTGCTGGACTACTATGTATCCCCACATCACGACTCATTACGAATGGGTGCCCGGTCATTCAGCTGTTCAGCACCCAGGCTCTGGAACTCCCTCCCCCCACAAATAAAACAGTCAGACACCATTACAACCTTCAAGTCACAACTCACCTGTTCAAACTCGCACACAACGTCTAACTGATCACTGTCTTGATTGTTTGTTTGTTTTGTCTTGTTTATGTTTTATTTATTTATTATTATTATTTTTCCACAATGTCTTGTTTTAAACGATTCATGATAACTTCATGCTCTGTAAGGTGACCTTGGGTGTCTTGAAAGGCGCCCTTTAAATTAAATTATTATTATTATTATTACCGTGGAGATACCCTTGGAGACAATAGAAAGTGACGTAGTTCCCGCCCAGACGCTGATTGGCTAATACGTTTGCCACTTTGCATATTTACTTTTTGGATTCCTCTTTGGATTCCTCTTTGGATTCCGTTTTGGATTCCGTTTTGCGGATTGAAATGTCATTTGAATATCGCAACACACGGAGCGTGGCGAAGTGGATTGCAATCACGGGGACGCTATAGCTTTTCAATTTGAATAAAGGAACTCAAAGAATTTGACAAAATGTTATTGCATTTTTATTGTTATAACTTTTGCAAATTTAATTGAGGATTGCATTGTCACTTTGCATATTAAAATACACTTTGAATAACGTTTTTACAAATTACATTATGAAATTGCATAATGCATTGTCAATTGCATAACGTAATTACTTATTGAATTGCAAATTGCAAATTGCATTGCCATTTGAATTTTGCTACATATATGCTTCCATAATATTCTGCTGGCCAATGGAGTCGAAGGTCCGCACTGGCGGCCAACTTGCCACAGTCAGCTGCTCACCCATAACACTGTGTTGACTTGGTAGTGGTACATGTACTTTTTAAATAACCTTAACCACCTTGCTACATTTTCAAACGGTTTGTTTTGTTATAAACGTCAGAGATGTAGTTACGGCACGGCATACTTGATACTGATGAATAATTATGTTAGATTCTAAAAAAATTGAAATGTTCTAAAATTGGTACAATATTATAACCACGTTAATAAGGTTTGTAAGAAACCCAACCGTTGGTAAAACGGTTGAAAATGTAGCAAGTTATGGTTATTTATAAAGTACATGTACCACTACCAACACAATGTTATGGGTGAGCAGCTGACTGGCAAGATGTCCGCAAGTGCGGACATTCTAGACGCCGCCAGCTAGTGTTCTATATATCTACACACGTAGGTGAAGGGTTTTATTTTGAAAACGTTGCGAGATACCACCCAAAGGCTGTTTAGAGTAAAGGCGCACGAAGATTTTGTGTGACGGCTGTCTTTACCGCGGATGAACGAATGGCGGCTCACTTGACCGCATGCTCTTCCGGGACCTCCACTGGCTCCCTTTAGTAGCTCGCATTAAATTTAAGACGATGGTACTGGCATACAAGGCAGTCGATGGAACTGCTCCTGCCTACCTCCAAGCATTGCTAAAGCCACACACCCCAGCTCGATCCCTCCGCTCAACTACCTCAGCTGGACGTCTGGAACCTCCATCGCTAAGACCTAGCAAAGGCCGCTCAGCAAAGTCACAACTTTTCTCGGTTTTGGGACCTCAGTGGTGGAACGAGCTCCCTGCCGCTCTCAGGACCGCTGAGTCGCTCACTATCTTCCGTAAAAGACTCAAGACTCACCTGTTCAGAGTCCACCTCGACACTGCATAGCCACCCCCCCCCCCCTTCTGGCCACCATTGTATTGTATTGCATTGTATTGTATTGCACTGTATTGTATTAGAGCACTTAACTGTGTAGTGGCAACTGCTTCTATCATGGCTGTAACACGGGAATTGATTAGCCTAGCGATTGTGGTACTTGCACTTGGTTCTATGAACATCCTTTCTGTACCGACAGCGATATATTGATGCACTTCTTATGACAAATGTACTTATTGTAAGTCGCTTTGGATAAAAGCGTCTGCTAAATGCCCTAAATGTAAATGCTTTATAGCTCATTCACAAATTCAAGGATTGGGTTAGTGGTTTTCATTAATGTTTCAAAATGACTGGTGTATTCACCATTAGTATCATCTGTGTGCATTGTTAAACCAGGATTATGTTAGATTAAGTCAGAATGGGTTTGATTAGATTAAATACAATATTTGCCTTTATAGTTGTTTTAGGAGTTTAATCCCAACCTGTCTGGATTTGAATGTACTGCAAACTAATTGACAGGAAGTGCTGCTACTATTCTAAAAACAATCATCACACCCACCATCGTTCTACACAAGTGAGGAGAGACACAGAGAGAGAGCCAAGGTGTTCGTGCTGACAATAAATGGTTGTGTGTGTGTGTGTGCGAGGAAAGCCCGGACGGGGTGTGTTAGGCCTGTCATTTCCTAACCACGCTCAGTGAAAGCAGCTGTTGATAGCCCTCTTAAAGATGATGCTAACACAACACACAGCTGTTGATAAGCCTCTTCAAGATGCTACTCAAACAACAGTAAAGTCCACAGGTGTTAGCTGTATGGATTTGATGTGCACGTAGTCTTGGGTTGCCAAGACGCCTAGTTGTATCATCTAAATGTCACTTTAATATCTCTATCGCTATCTCGAATTGTCATAAGAGTCTTGAAAAGCGAATTGTAACCATTGATATTGGGTCTTTCTTTTACTCTAATGAAGAAGATTGAATGGATCAAAACAGGGCCTGTTGGACATCCTATAACTTCTACTTATATTAGTTCTACTCAGGGAAAAGGTTATCTCATTGTGACACAATGCTTCTGCAGTTCAGGGTCCACTTCCTTGAGCTTAAAGGTGGATTAGTGCTTGTTAAGATGTTCTGTACAAACTTTATATACTTATATATTATTACAAATATTTATCTTGAAGGACTCCAAGATTAAGTAAATTAGATCAAATGAATAAGGGATGAGTGTTCGGATCTCTATACGGTCTATGGTAACTAGCTGCCAACAGAACAGCCCCAATGAATAAGGGATGAGTGTTCGGATCTCTGTACGGTCTATGGTAACTAGCTGCCAACAGAACAGCCCCAGTAGAGGGACTTATTCTCTGGTTATGAAGTCTCCACTCATAACACCGGAAGGGTAGTCTGATGGAAATGGTGTTCCGACTCCAAGGCAAAACGCTCTGGGTTTAGAGTCCTTTGACTAAATCGATATTGAAAATGTTTTCACTTTGAAGAATGCAACTGTGGCGAAATCAACAAACTCTATCAACAAATCATTTCAAATGAACGATGTATTCAGATCTGCGCAAACTGTTAACTCATGACTAAAAACACATCCTGCCATCTTAAAGTCAAGGTTTAACAGCAACTATTTTTTTCCCCTTGTGCCCACTTCTCCAGGCACACAGTGCATGATATCTCAGCACAAATAGTGATAACCCAAATCGGATATTATCAATTCCAGATTATCAATCCACAACATCCACAAACCTAGTGTGTCATGCCCCAGACAGCATTTAGGAATCTGCAGGCTCTTGCATGTGAGACAATGGTGAGGCATGAATTCAAGCTTTATGCATGAAGATGAGGCCCAACGTTAAACTCTTTATTAAGCAGAGAGAGTGCAGTGCCAGTGTTGCCTCTAACAGACAACCATCAAGAATGAGAGCTTCAATTCAAACAGAATCCAGGCAGTCGACACACTACACATGGCCACGTTAGCATGAAGAGTAGGTACGGTATTGAAACAATTGAGGTCTAAAACATACAGGTTACAGACATACAGCCCATAAAGCTTCAACTCAGCTCTGCCCAATTTCACTCATTTTGCTATCGAGATGAAACTGCAAACCCATGTTCTGCTATAATTTTTTCTGCCAAATTGAGATGGCAACATTAATATTAAGTTGTACAATTTTAAGGGATGATCGTATGTATCAATGCAATGCTTTATACGTTAACCAGACTTCATGAAAAATAAACCGATGATAATAATGACTGATGGAACCCATTAAGAGTCGGTTTCTGCCTGGTGGACCACATCGGTGTCTTGGATCAGGACTGGGTCAAGTTTATATATTTCAGATTATTTTTTTATTTCAGAGGTCACCAAATTCACAGCTTCAGAGATACCTGTTCTACACAAGCTAATTTAAATCCCAAGTGTGTCCCATTAGGTCCAGTGGGATCGTTGGCGGCCTGGGGATCCTTACAAAAAAGATCACATTTAATTTCATTGATTTTTGGTCTCTAATGTAATACTTAAAGTGTGAATATTGTGTAAAATTGCGTTATACCTTCAGTCGAACCTAACAATGCTCCGCCGTCTGTAGACCATCTCTCCAACCCAACGGTTCACATTCATAGACCGATGAAGCTCCCCGCGCCAGTCAGAGACCGTCTGTAGACCATCTCTCCAACCCAACGGTTCACATTCATAGACCGATGAAGCTCCCCGCGCCAGTCAGAGACCGTCTGTAGACCATCTCTCCAACCCAACGGTTCACATTCATAGACCGATGAAGCTCCCCGCGCCAGTCAGAGACCGTCTGTAGACCATCTCTCCAACCCAACGGTTCACATTCATAGACCGATGAAGCTCGCCGCGCCAGTCAGAGACCGTCTGTAGACCATCTCTCCAACCCAACGGTTCACATTCATAGACCGATGAAGCTCCCCGCGCCAGTCAGAGACCGTCTGTAGACCATCTCTCCAACCCAACGGTTCACATTCATAGACCGATGAAGCTCGCCGCGCCAGTCAGAGACCGTCTGTAGACCATCTCTCCAACCCAACGGTTCACATTCATAGACCGATGAAGCTCCCCGCGCCAGTCAGAGACCGTCTGTAGACCATCTCTCCAACCCAACGGTTCACATTCATAGACCGATGAAGCTCGCCGCGCCAGTCAGAGACCTGAGTGGTGCTACACCATGTAAATATCATCTCCTCAGAAACAAAGCCCCCCCCAGTCCTGCCTGTCCATACCAACAGAGGCTCAGCAACAGAAGGAGCCAAAGGAAATGTACACAAGCTGTCTTTCATATATCTGCTTTGTCTGACCAGGTGGGGGGGGGGGGGGGGGGTCATTTCTATTCTCTTTGTGATTGTGATGACTGCACACCTTCTCAGTGGCCCCATACAGCGGAGGAGGGGGGGGAGGGAGGGGAGGGAGGGGGGGGGGGGAAGAGGAGGGAGGAGGAGGAGGAGGGAGACGGGAGGAGGAGGAGGGAGGAGGGGGGAGGAGGAGGGAGGAGAAGGAGGGCGAGGAGCTCTACATCTCGGCCTCACGGTGCTGCAGCCTGCGCCCGTGCTGGCGCTTGGTGAGGCCGTACTTGAAGAACTCGTACACCGACCAGCTGATGGCCGTGGAGGGCATCTGGTAGATGACGCGGGCCTGCGAGCCCCTGAAGAAGCCCCGCAGGCCGCCCAGCCTGTACACCGTCCGGAAGGCGTGGGCCAGCCCCGTGATCTGTCTGTGAGGGGCGGGGCTCTGGCCGGGGCCGGGCGCCGCCGCCAGCGAGCCCAGCGCCAGCGACTCCTGGGTGTTGAGCAACGTCTTGCACACGTCCAGCGGCGTGGTGGCGGCGGCGGCGATGGCCCCGGCCAGCGCGCCCGACACCACGTGGGACGAGGGGTTGTACTGTCTGTGGGGGTTGAGCTGCTCCTGCAGGTACTCGTAGGTCATGAAGTGCAGCGCCTGGAAGGGCACGTTCATGGTGAGCTGCGTGGTGTAGCTGCGGTAGAAGGCGCCGCCGCCCTCCGTACGCCACACGGCGCGCACGCAGTCCAGCACGCCGCGGTACGGCGAGTTGTACATCTGCATCCGCTGCTTCACCACTGAGGGGGGGGGGATCAGACCGGTGGGCCGGAGAGGAGGGGGGGGGGGGGGTAGACATCAGTGAGGGACTGAACCAGTAGGTCAGTAGGATAGAGACGGGCGCGTCTTGGACCTTGGCTTTAGCACGGAAGCAAACCCTTAGCCAGCTGACGCCCCCAGCAGCTGTGGAGGCTTATGATTGGGCTTGGTCCGATGACAGGCATGAGCAGCTGGCCTACAGCGGCTTTCAAGGGAACTCAGAACTAAATATACAGGAATAAATACGCACATTCAACCCGCTTATGGGAACTAAACCGATGTAATCCCCAAAAGACAACCAAACAGGGGTTGAGAAAATAAGAATGTTTTTGGTTGGTCGTTCAACTTCTCGCTATGGGTAGCTTGACGCGTCTGAAACTTCATGTCTTCAGCCTTGTTCTGTGTGTGTGTGTGTGGATGCGTGTGTATGCGTGTGTGCGTATGTATGCGTGTGTGTGCGCGTGTATGTATGCGTGTGTATGTATGCGTGTGTGCGCGTGTATGTATGCGTGTTTGTGTGCATTTATGCATGCGTGTTTGTGCGAGTGTATGTGCGCGTGTATGTATGCGTGTGTGTGTGCATGTATGCGTGTGTGTATGCATGTGTGCGTGCGTTTATGTATGCATGTATGCGTGTGCGTGTATGTGGATGTGTGTGTGTGTATGGATGTGTGCGTGCAGGAATGCTCCTACCTTCCGCTGGGTTCATGGCAGCATCGTGAAGCAGTGTAGCCACACATCCCGCCGCCCCTGGTAATCACATACCACACATCTCAAAACACATGCAGCCAATGTGAGGCAGAAAGTACTGTAGAGGCAACACAAATCTAAAAGCAGAACAAAGAATAGATGAGCAGCAAGCGCAATCCTTCTTTATTATGATTTTTAGAATTATGTTTTATGGAAATTATGCTAAAGACTGCCGTTTTCTGAACTACACTTGGTTATCTTACCAGTGATCTGTTGGTTAACAGCTCGTACCATTAAAAATGAACCATCCTAAAATAGTACAGATCTATTGAGAGGGACTGAAATTGTGGAGTAGCTCCCGTTTGAGTTCAGGCTGTAAATGGTAAGAGAGCAGAGAGTGACCCCTAGTGGAGAAAGCGGGTTGTTGCTCCTTTGGAGAGCTTCACCAAAAGAGTGACGGAGAGAAAAAGGGCCGGACAGGACAGAAGAGAGGAAAATAAAGACTTACCGACTCATCCACTACTCTGGAAAAGAGGGAAGAGAGAGTAGGGAGAACAGGGAATAAGGAATACGTAGGAACACAAAAGCAAGTCTTCCACGGTTACGTTTTGGCAAAACTGCTAGTGATCTTAAATTCTTCGAAGCCGAAAGCTTTCAGAGCGACAAAAGGCAGGTATTCCAGAGCCAGACAACCTTTAGTTATAATCTATCTATCCTCTCTGGGCCACCTCAGGTTTTTCATAAGTGGTCGTCCAGGGCTACATATGGATCGTTCTGAATCAGCAGCTTTATAGATATATCAGTCGGGAGGGCAGTGTGGATAAGGAATCAGTCAAACTTTGGTCAGTCGCCACTGATAACCTTTTGGCCCATTGTCCAAAAAGGCCATTAGCTGCACTAAAACAATTTTAACGGTTTGGAAATGCGAGTGTGTGTATGCACGTGTGTGTGCGTGGGTGTGTCAGTCTGTGCGGTACCATTAGCCAAATGACTGTTAGCCCCTGGATGAATGCGATCACTTAGAGTCTTTTTAAGTTTCTCGTAGCAGGCGAAATAGAGAGCGTGGGCCGGTCCCGCCCCGACTGCTGTGGCGTTCAGCCCTCTCATTGGTCGCCAAACTCCCTCTGTGGTTATGATTCGCCGCAGGGCATCCATCACATTTCTGTAGTGGGCGGCGGGGTCCGGCTGCAGGCTCTGCATGCGAGTCTGACAGTGGGAGACAAGGATACAGTCACCATTAGAGCACTAAGGTTTGACAGACGAGGACACAGCCACCATTAGAGCACTAAGGTCTGACAGACGAGGACACAGCCACCATTAGAGCACTAAGGTCTGACAGACGAGGACACAGCCACCATTAGAGCACTAAGGTCTGACAGACGAGGACACAGCCACCATTAGAGCACTAAGGTCTGACAGACGAGGACACAGCCACCATTAGAGCACTAAGGTCTGACAGACGAGGACACAGCCACCATTAGAGCACTAAGGTCTGACAGACGAGGACACAGCCACCATTAGAGCACTAAGGTCTGACAGACGAGGACACAGTCACCATTAGAGCACTAAGGTCTGACAGTGGGGAGACAAGGACAGTGTGTGTGTCACTGCAACCATAAAACACTTTCTAAAGCCAAAAATAAAGTTATTCTAGGGTAGGGTGGACACTGGCTCCTTTAATTTCACTAGGCCAGTGAACACCAAACTACTAGTCGCATGCGGTGGATTGGTTAGCCCAATGGATTTGGTGTGTGTGTATGCATACCTGGTCAATGCCCTTTGCACCAATTGTAAATATAATCTGTGACTTTGTTCAGAAAACAAGGATGCAATAGGTCACACATCTTTAGCCTTAGCCCTATAATAACAGCAGCATACTCAACTTAATACATTAGCTTGACGCACCTAGGCCTTGGTAGTTAATCAATAATCATTTTTAGGTTTGACCTTCATAAGGTGAGTTGATATATCTTATCTCAAGCCCCTTGTGTTTATACTTTTAAAACACGGCTATGACCTTTGAATTGAAAACTAGGAAGGGAACAGCTAAACCAGGTCATACGCTCAACAGGTGAATACATATCCTGGTATATATATCTTCACATATCTTGAGCACTAAGTGCATTCAGTATACTTAATCATATAAAACTAGACTAAATGTATTTTGATCAAATAGGCCAAGAGCTTTTGAAGATTTTTTGCTTCATGTGAGCAAGCCTAACTAACACAGAACCGATGGCGTCTCAAATATATATATATATATATATATATATATATACACATACATATATATATATATATATATATACATATATATATATATACACACATACATATATATATATATATATATATACATACATACATACATACATACATACATACATACATACATACATACATACATACATACATAGTTAGGTTGCTAAGAAACAGAATGCCATCAATGACACCATCGGTTCTGTGACTGACACAGCAGTAGGCAGCAGTGCCTGATGGAAGAGACATGGATGGAGCCTGTTGTGTTTCTAAAAGGGTCTTATCAAACTGACACAGCCAGCTGACAGACCTGTCCATGTTCTACACAATAGCCAGCAGAACAAAGATTAACCAAGATGACATTGTGTAGCAAGACAACATGCCTGGATCCGTTCAAAGGCTATACAAACTATAACATAGTATTTTAGCCATCTTAATAGATTATATAATCAATCTACCTGAATGGTATTAAAAGGCCCACGTGTAATAATCGCTGTAGGGACCACATGATAACACTAGCTCCATTCAAATAACATGACGCCCATGTGACCAAAATAACACAACAATCATTTGGTTATGGACTTGAGAGGAACACTAGCCGTTCTACTAAGAAAAAATAGGCCATATGACAGAATGCCCATATGTCCCAAAGTACACTTTTAAAATATTTAGCGGTGCACAATGGACCTGCCAAGAAACGTATTTTGTCAATGTAGCAGCGATTATACCTGACATAAGCTTTTCTACTCCATGAGTTGGTGATATTGGGGTTTACAAATGTTATCGTATATAATGCGACATTAAATGGACAAAACTTAATTTTGATTCACTGCACGGTTCGGGAGTTATATATAAACTTATGTAACATTGCAGCCGGTAAGACAGGACGACACTTGCGAGCTTATACTATAGCTGTTCAGCCTGCCTTTTGATAGCAAGTAGTGTGCATTATTTAACTTGTAATTACATGCAAGAGACCGGTTGGTTGACACGTTAGACTCGGCGGATGACCTTGCCCTCGCATTCACGTCTTGTGCTGCAGAAAATGTGTAGCAACCAAGCTAACTGGCTATGCTAACAAACATACAAAACACTAGTTTTGGCCCGAGCGAAGCCCATCACATAGAGCGGGTCACAATTAAACAACAAAAACCAGCCACGGGATGCCGGCTAAACACCAAGTTGTGCTACCTTGACACAGTCGATGGGAAACATGAGGCAGTGTTCCATGATCCCGGCTACGGCTCCGGCCAACATGTGGGTGCTGGTGGAAGCTCCCTGTGGCAACCCCTCGTAGTCCGCATCGGAGTCCTCTGTCAGATCTGGCGGCCCACAGCAATAATGGACAGTCTGTAGGTCTAGTTCGCCCCCGACCCGGGGTGTCAAAGTGCCCATGATACTTTCCGAAAGTCCCCAGAATCTACCCCCAAGCCATCGAACTTCTGCCCCGGCTGAGGCACCAGCTACCCCAGATTCATTGCCTGACGTCTCCGCTGTCATCCGACGTTTCCTTACGAACCCCTCTACTTCCATCGGCATCCAGACTACACGCAGAGGCCCGAAGATAGCGATAGACAGCCGCCTTGATGTCAATCAAAACATAAAAGTTTATGCATTCCCCTGAGACGATTTGAAGCCGCGTATTTGCTTCGCCATTCCCTCGCACACCTCTACTACCACACTCCCATCCAAGGCCAAGGCGGACACCATAGGGGGAAGTGGATTCTGATTGGTTGTGATGCTATATCCGGGTCAGGACATTGGATAACGGACCATGCATTCATGCATGTGCAATAAATAACGCGCAACCTGTTCTTTTTAATAATTGAATTTTTTTGTTTTTCTTTGTATTTGCAATGAATTTTCCCATTAGGAGATTGAACCACGCACCCTGCCAAACATATCGCTGATAACACTATCTGGCCGATAGGGGCAGGAGAGTGCAGTGTTGGTGGCGCTTCCCTAAACAATAACTTGTTTTCGAATCCTTACGATACGCATTACGCACCTTGCAAGATGGTAAACCTACACATGGCCTGTATCTGATTTCAATGTAATTTGCCTTCGATAAAGGTTACTGATAAATGCCATTGTGTGGAATGGGCTAGGTTGTTGTGAATGACTGCATGTAGGCTAGACCTATTTAACTCAGAAAAAATAAAATACCATATTCTCAATATACATTGTATTCTAAATATGTAGGCTATATTAATATTATATTTATCTCTAGAAGACTATAAACAGATAATAACGTTAGTTATCTATGCAAACAATTGATGGAAATGTATCTCATTCTCCTCCGCCTATTCTTCATATCGAGCAACAACAAGTAGGCCTAATCACTTTTTCCCTTTCGAAAACAACATAACCGACTTGATATCTTGTCAAGCAATACTTGTATACTGACAATCTGACCTCAATTGTTAAGGCCTAGTGTTGTTTGATTATATGCGCTTTTGCAATTGTAGCCTACTTTCTATTCTGAGGATAGGCCTATATATATAAATCTAGAAGACATATCTCTGCTTTATGGCACTTCTATCTCGGTATTGTCTCTTGAAAAGTCATGCTTAAGCGATTATCCCACACAACGTAAACAATTCTTTCAATTGTCAAAACTATTTGGTTTATTGTTATGTTTGGGGTTTACCATGTCAAGAAAACAGTAAACGTTGCACTCCCAAGTGTTCATGAAGCATGATAACTCTTGAATACTAGTTTGGTAGCCCTGAGGTAAATGTCATTTTGTCTGATTAGGCCTATGCCCTCAGACATATCTGACTGGACGGAAATTAGCAGATTTCTCCACAAAAATGATAAGTGTGTTTCGGATACGGAGTGACCGAAGGAACCGTATTCAATTTCCAGCCTTATGGCCCTGAACGGAGCCTTCAAAGGGGCGCAGTGTTGAATTTCTGCCGACAAAGGGGAATGAAGTGTTAATTTCTGCTTACAAGAACAGAATTGCCTGCTCCTGATCTAGTTAATGTTGATTGGCTGTGGCCCACAGATGTTCCTTAAAGGAAAACCGAGCGGGCAACATATCCGTGTTGTTGCTTTTGCCCTGAACCTAATGCTACTCTAACACACCTAGGGAGGGTAATGCTAGACCCGGTTGGAAACCCTAGATTGCTTACAACACCACATTTGGATCCTTCCCTTCAGAAAAAAATGGTGCAATCTATAAAAGGCAGAGGAATTATTTTACACAGCCTAAGCAAAATATTGTTAAAAAAAACAAGGGTAGATGGTATAAAATTACAAAATAACTTATTTACGTTCTGCTGTGTTTGGTTGTTTCCATACGAGTAGGCTACAGGCAACACCCTCCCTACCGAAGTCCCCGGAGACGTCCGTCTGCCAACTCAACTCGGTCCGTATTATGAGCTATGTCAGGGGGCAGCGTCGAACGCAGCCTCTTATCAAATTAAAGTCGTCTAACTGAACCACTTAGGACCATTAAAGGTCTCCCATCAGACATCTTTAACGATGGCCACTGTAGAACACCTCATTGAGTAAAGAGCCTGAGATGGGCCTTTACTTGGAGAGGCCTTATCGTCTTCGTCCCCGACAGAGAGCACTATTTAACTCTTGTTCGTGTCTGATTTTATATTCTTCATATATTCAGCGAAAACACGTCATTTAATTCGTCAATTGCATTGACAAAATATAGGGAATTCCCTGACATAGACATGGAAAACATAGTGAAACAAAATGAACAAGCTGTTTTCTATATCAGTACAGACTGGCAGTACATGATGTTTATGATAACTTCCCAACTGTGCAGATTTCTGCTGCAAGGTATGGCTGCATCTGTGGTTTATGAATGGTATTACTCTGCCACCACGAGGACAGTTGCAGAATGACAGGAAAAGGCATGTCTGCAATGTTCCTCCTGGCACAGAAATTAAATCTGTAACTCAGCTGATTATTATTAGTAAATAGAAGGGCAGAGAAACGGTAGATATTGAATCTGGAATTTCTAGCAATTTAATACTTTGATAGATTCAGGGCTACATGCATTCCATTTTAAATGCTTAAATGCGTCTTAACAAACTCCCTGGAATAATTAAGGGTTATTATTCCTTAATTTTCATGCCAATTGCAACTAACTTAAAAACAATTGGTTGGATATAGCAATGCAAATTTGTTCCTCAGCCAGATGGACGCAACCCATGACATCCCAATTACTGTTCTGGGCAAGACTCGAGAGCCATTATTATGTCGTAGGGGCGTTAATGAGCTGAAAGCCGGCTCAGATGTATACCTAAATTAAATACAGTTCCAGTATGAAGTTCACTGCGCCAGGGTGGTCCTGAATGTACTTTTAATCCAATTCTAACAAATTAATTGTCAAGTTAATTCGTCAGTGAATATTTTAACATTCAAAGAACCCAAAGCGAGTCTTTTTAGACTAATGTAGTCACCCTTGGGCTGGGTATACGGGATCTAACTATTATTAATGCGAGCACTCAGTCTAAATCTTCGAACGCTGTATTTTTTATCAATTACATATGGCCTGCATGGAGAGCATCATTAAATGACCTAAACAAAACTAAGTACACTATAAATGTAATAGATACAATATGTTAAGTGATTTTCAAACCATATTTTATTTATTTTCCATTCCTTCGTCAAAAGATATGACAACCAGAAAACAAACAAACCAAACAAGCTTATTTAAAACTTTTAGTGATGAAAATAAATGTTGAGCAGTAGGCTACATGAATCATGATGCTCATGAAAAGCTGTTTCCAAAATCTGCCCCATTTGACATCACTGGTGGGCGTGTCCACCTAGATCTGTGCTGGATAGATGAGCAACGTGACTTCAGTCCACTGGCTGCTAGATGATCCGGGGCAGACTTTCGAAACAGCTTGTAAGGCTAATCACACTCACACCCTGTGGTATAATATGTCGCCTTTAACAAGTAGGAAAAGCATTGTCTATGTAGGCCTATTACATCGTCGAGCACTGATCACCTGGCTTCAGAATCAGAATCTCCACGGAGAATGGCCTCCCTGATCCCCAAGGCACCCCCAGTGACTCTGGGCAGGACAAGGCAGTAGCCCCGGGCAGAGCTCCTATAGTTGTAATCATGATGTTGTATAGCGCAGTCTTAATCACTTCTGATAACCTATCAATTTGAATGTAGAAAATAATGCGTTCCACTAGAATTGTAATGCAATCATGTATATATTTTAGTGCTGTCAAGCGATTAAAATATTTAATCGCGATTAATCACATTAATGTCATAGTTAACTCACGATTAATCGCAAATCCTTTTTCGATGCTAAATTTCCTTGATTTCTTTGTCCCATTAATTGTTCTCATTTTAATGCTCTTATCAAGAAGTGCATCGTGGAGAAGTGCATCGGCTTGCCTTGTGCAAATGTTTTTTTATTGATAACAAAATTGGCATATACTGATCAAAACAGGACGATACAAAAAAAATGCCTATAGTGCAATTAAAAGATGAACATACAAACATACTGCCTTGAACATAGCAGCCAGGCTACTGCTTCTTTGTTTTGAGCCAAAGAATTTTTTTTATTTTATTTTTTTATATTAATTAGTAATCGCGCGACAAAAAAATGAACGCCGTTAAAATTGGTTTGCGTTAACGCCGTTAATAACGCGTTTAACTGAAAGCACTAATATATTTTTTATATATTTTATTTTGATGTATTAAAATGTTTTTTATGCCGGAATTGTAATTAGACTAATCTGTCTTGGGACAGGTATTTAGTTGCATGATGAGCTGTCAACCTGTTTGCAAGTAGCAAAGTAAGCTTGAGAAGGTAATTCACTGCCATAATGTTTTGAATTTTAAAAGCTCTAGCATTTTGTGTATCGAAATGTAAACACCATTCATAACATTGAAATAGTATCCTTAGAAAAGTGTCAAGCCGTCCAGTTCTGCCACCTAGCGGACACCCACACCCTACGTCATCCATTCACTCGTGTTCAGATGCAACCCGGTATCACAACCCGGTATCACGCGATTGCGTGCTCCTGCGCACGAACGTTAATCTATTGAAGCGTGTTCCTGAGCACGATAGTCCGACTTTTTGCGTGTTACACAGAACGAAATGTAAACCAATGCATTCTGAATGGGAGTGTTCTAAGACAATTAACTAAACGGTACGAGAGAGAGAAAGAGAGAGAGAGAGGGAGGGACAGAGAGAGAGAGAGAGAGAGAGAGAGAGAGAGAGAGAGAGAGAGAGAGAGAGAGAGAGCGAGAGAGAGGCTTCAGAAAGGGTGTGCGCAGATAGTACAGTGCACCCTAGTTATGTTTATGCCAAAACCACAAATGTTATATGTATATATATATATATATTGCCTAATTATATATATTGCCTATATATATGTATAGGCTATAATTATATTATTTAGCGTGTAATGAGACAATCTATAGCCAAATTGTCGAAGATGCCCGAGAATCTTCGGGGATATCAGCATGGGAAATCGGCGAATCAGACCCATGAACCTATAAAGAAAGACGTCATCTCAAGCGGGAGAGAACGTTTGCGGTGCTGGTTTGTGTCACGTAAGTACAGGGCTCTCATGTCTCATGCATTCGGCGTGAGACACACGCAATTCAACCCCTGCACACGCTCGAACCTGTGCCGTGTTCCAATACCCGTACTGTCCGTACTTACTAGCCAAAATTTGAGTACGCAGTACGTTCCAATTCAGATCCGGCGAAAAGAATACTTCAAGGACCCGGATGCCGTACTCAAAACGGGCTAATCCTGAAGTGTGGATCAAAGGACACTCCCCGTACTCAACGGCAGCCATCTTAGCTACGTAGCGGAAGAGGCGGAGCCAGGCTGAGCCAAAGTCGGCGCATTTTCCACATAGCCTGCATTAATAGAGTCATTTTGTAGTTTTTATAGCTGCTAGGCGTAAAGAGTTCACCGTTCAAAGCGGGATGTTTATTGTGGGGGAGGAGCCACGGCGGCAGTCGTGATCGTAATTTCCGCTTAGTGCACCACGGAGTACTCGATTTGGAACAGCACTCACATCTGAAAAAATAACGTAGTAGATAGTGCGGATAGTATACTTCCTTTAAGTATACTCATGGAAGTACGGGTATGGTCTCACGGAAATACGTGACACTGTCACGTTATTTAATCTATTGAAACGTGATCAGGGACACGTAGGCCTATTTTCTAAATTTTGTATTTCAATTGGAAGTAGGCTATTTGTCGTGTCACTAAGCATGACTTCCAAACTAAGGTTCTGTCCGGGAGCGTTCTCCCTAATGTCCCTTATGGAGCTCCGTACAGATAATTGTAACACGCAAAAAGTCAGACTATCGTGCTCTGGAACACGCTTCAATAGATTAACGTTCGTGCGCAGGAGCACGCAATCGCGTGATACCGGGTTGCAAACACACACACACACACACACACACACACACACACACACACACACACACACACACACACACACACACACACACACACACACACACACACACACATACACACACACACACACAACCTCTTGCAGGCAGACTCAGAATCTTCAGCCCATTTATTAGGGAACAGGTGTTATCGGGATTCCATCACTGTGTAGCAGGTACATAAGATGTATGTATGCATTCCACCAAAATTCCCTCATGTTTTATTTATTACTTTTATTTCGTGATATTCTCTGTAAATAGATCGTTTGGGAGCTTTTGTTATTTTATTTTGAAGTTTCGATCGTGACGTCATTTTCTTCCGTTGCGCTCGCCATTCCTCACTTGTTGTTTTAATGCTGTGAGGAGGTGAGTGTTTTTCCTCTGCTCTGTGCAGCTTTCTGTTCTAAAATTGTTAATGAGAAAATAACCAGTGTAAACGGTGAGATAGAGTTATGGTGTGATTCTGTGCTTGTTGGTGTTGTTCATGTGTTCCTGTGTATTTGTTTTGCGGGAGTTTTGAGTGTTTTAGCGAACTACTTAGCTAGCGCAATGTTTAGCAGCACTTGAGGATACACACAGTGACGGCAGCCTGTTCATTGTTCGTTTCCCGCCATTTCAGACTGACGTGCTGCAGTGTCCTGTGTACTAATGCTGCTGCATTATTTGTGCATTTATTTCATGCAGGTATGTTGATGTTGCTCCCATGTTGTACTTTATTTTAATATAAAATATTAATTAGCCGGTGGTGTATAGTTTTCAGGTGGATTTGAATGTGTGTCTGTATTGTGAACTTTTGTGACTTCATATATTTGAATATATGTATTGTAAGGCACTTCTGGCCAAGCTCACTTGTTGTTTTAATGCTGTGAGGAGACTGACGTGCTGCAGTGTCCTGTGTACTAATGCTGCTGCATTATTTGTGCATTTATTTCATGCAGAAATAAATACGCCACTGTCGCTACAGTTCGGCTAAAGTGACACACCAAGTCCCTGTGTCCTACTCCATTTCACAACACACAACGCAGAGCCAGACCGGTTACAACTGCATTCCCAGAATCCTGCATTGTGAAAGTCTTCCCTTTTTTTTTTTTAAATGTACAATGGCATTTTATTCTACATACAAAACAACCATGGTATTTTTCAGGAGTCCACGACCACCCTGCCCGTTTTGACACACAAAAGTAATTTGACACTTCTGGGATGAGCCAATGATTCATCTGTTTGGAAGGTTTTGTTGGAGACAAACAAAGAATCTTCAGGCAACAGATGTGACAGCTCTCTCTCTCCTTCGTCTGCTGGGTCCTCTGTGTTTGCCTACCTGCTACAGGTAGCCAGTGGGCGGGGCTGAGAGGCTTGTCAGCTGATGAGGTGCACCTGTGCAGGTCTGCCACGCAGGCTGTAGCCAGTCTCTGGCTGTTTCCCAAAGTGAAGGCTGCAGCCTTGCTAGGACGCGTCCTTGCTAGTCGCGTCCTATGGAGATGAGACTAGAGTGCTAGCTCGAGTGCTTCCTAGCCGTTTGTAACGTCTGTGTCCCAATTCATAGGACGCATCCTTTGTAGACCGCGTCCTTCGAAGGATGCGGCCTTCGTAGACCGCGAAGGACACTCCGAAGGCCGAAGAAATGGGACGGTCTAGCCTACGGAGCATTTCTGGTTTACGTAACAAACCGTTACCGCCCTTTCACTTGCGTGACCACGCGCTGCTCCTGTCACCTAGCAACCCTGACAGCTGAACTGACCTGTTAGTAAACAGAAGTTAAACCGGACAGCGCGAAAAAAAGAAACCAACAAAAATTATTATTGATCATTATGTTTTTGTATATAGTAGTTTTATAATAATTCTCCCATAAAGACTCGATCACTGATAAGTATGAACAGGATTTATTTAAATAACGACATGGGAATATTTTGCATGGTAAATCTTTGGCATGAGCCCCGTCACTGATCCAGGGTGACGTGCGGACTCGGCGTATCCTGCCAGGACTAGCAGGGGCGGAGCCTTCCCCTGGACAAGTAGACTGAGGCCGACCTGGTGGTGGTGGGGTGGATGGAGGTGCGTTGAACGAAGACCTGAGCAGCAAAGACATATGTTAGACTACTCTTTATAGAGCTGGTGATTGGTAGCTGGTGATTGGTAGCTGGTGATTGGTAGCTGGTGATTGGTAGCTGGTGATTGGTAGCTGGTGATTGGTAGCTGGTGATTGGTAGCTGGTGATTGGTAGCTGGTGATTGGTAGCTGGTGATTGGTAGCTGGTGATTGGTGATTGGCGGCCAGCCGCGCGTGATTTGAGTCCTCCTGGTAGAACTACCAGCAAGCTTAACATTTCTCCCATAAAGACTCGATCACTGATAAGTATGAACAGGATTTATTTAAATAACGACATGGGAATATTTTGCATGGTAAATCTTTGGCATGAGCCCCGTCACTGATCCAGGGTGACGTGCGGACTCGGCGTATCCTGCCAGGACTAGCAGGGGCGGAGCCTTCCCCAAAAGAGAGGACGTAGGCCTACGCCGGAAATAGGTGATAACTCGGCATGTCCTGCCGGGACTGGCAGGGGCGGAGCCGACCCCAAAACTAGAATAGCGAAAGGGGGTAATGAGACCATACATACCTGCGTAGAAGAAGTGGACAAGGATCTATACTGCTTCTGGAAGATAAAAGGCATACCCAATATACGACATATTAAGAGTCAATCATACATACCGTAAAACGATAAGCTTAAAACCGTCAGCGAGATCGATGAATCACGTAAAAGCAGTTGACATGAAATGAAACGAGATCAATTAAAATTTAGAGCACTCTGCAGCTGTTACGCAGCGAGCCACGAGTGCTTTCGTGCTGTACCAACTGCCGTGGTCGATTCACTCTCCGGGGTCGCTGCGTGACCTGAGTGCTTTCGCGTTGAACCACCGACGTGGTCAACGAACTCACGAGTGCCCTTGATGTGCCACCGACGTGGTCACGCACTCACCGGTGTTGTTGCAGCAAGTATTGTGAACTTCTATGTTCAACACCGACGTGGTCAACGAAATCACGAGTGCCCTTGATGTGCCACCGACGTGGTCACGCACTCACCGGTGTTGCTGCAGCAAATATTGTGTACTTCCGTGTTGAACACAGACGTGTTCAATGAACTCCGAGTGCCCTGCACTTGAGTGTTTGATATTATGCCACCGACGTGGTAATTAAATTTGCATGTGCCCGAGTTGTGCCCACCGACGTGGTCAACGCACTACCAGGGTTGCTGCAGCGAACGTGGAGTTCTGTGTTGTACCGCACCGACATGCGCAACGAACTCACGAGTGCTTGAGTTGTTCCCACCGACGTGGGCAACGCACTCACCGGGGTTGCTGCAACGAACTAGAGTTCTGAGTTGTACCGCACCGACGTGCGCAACGAACTCACGAGTGCTTGAGTTGTTCCCACCGACGTGAGCAACGCACTCACCGGGGTTACTGCAGTCAAACCATGAGTATTAGATAACGTGCCACCGACGTGGTCATACTCACGAGTGCCCGAGTTGTTACCACCGACGTGGTCAACGCACTCACCGGGGTTGCCGCTGCAACCTTGAGTTTTATTTTCCTATTTACGCCACTGACGTGACAGCGAACTCAAGAGTGTTTTCTAGATGATCCACCGACGTGGTCACACTCGCCGGGGTTGCTGCAGGTTAACCTGAGTTATGAAACCGAATTTTGCTTTATGAATTTAGTACCCGATAACCACCACCGCCGGTAGTTGCAAATAGTGTTGCTTTTGGCAATGAAAATTATGACTAAGTCGTCATCAACAAACCTTTATCGCGTGAGAAAAACGAGACTGGACGCAACGTGGATGCTGGGCATGTGACAATAGCAGTGATTAAATGCATAGTACAATATAGTTGGCGAATAAACCAAGACTAAAAAGTGTTTTACGAAAATAAGACTGCTAAAATGTCTCTTCATTTTCGTTGACCTAAACTCGGCGATAAAGACTTAACGTTATTTTGTTCGACTGGAACTTCAACTGTTCCAGACATAACATCAATTTTCAACCATTTACCTTATTTAACAAAACTACGCACTTGTAACTTCGATAATATCTAAATGGAAATACGATAACACTGGAAAGAGTATGAATGTAACTAAAACTAATAAAAACTAAAATGACAGCTTGACACAAGACTAGACCAACACTAGAAAGGAAACAGGCCACCAAAACAGCTATGGTTGCAAACGTGTAAAACCTGTCTTAACCGACGTTAGAGAGCATCGTGTGCGCTTGAAGAAAGAACCTTGAATTTGACCGGATGTAGGACGTCGAGTTCTGTGTTGTACCGCACAGATGTGTGCAACGAACTCACGACTAGTGCCTGAGTTGTGCCCCAGTTGTGCGTTGATGTGGTCAACGCACTCACCGGGGTTACTGCAGTCAACCATGAGTAATAGATAACGTGCCGCCGACGTGGTCATAGTCACGAGTGCCCGAGTTGTTACCGCTGCGCTTTGGTCAACGCACTCACCGGGGTCGCCGCAGCGAACCGAGTTTTATTTTTTCCATGATATACCACCAACGTGACACCAAACTCAAAGAGTGTTTACTAGATGATCCACCGACGTGGTCGAACTTGCCGGGGTTGCTGCAGGTTAACCTTGAGTTATGTAGCCGAATTTTGCTTTATGAGTTTAGTACCTGATAACCACCACCACCAGTAGTTGCAAATAGTGTTGCTTTTGACACCGAAAATTATGACTAAATGTCGTCATCGACAAACCTTTATCGCGTGAGGAAAACAATGCTGGTCATATGACAATAACTATAATTAAATGCGTAGTGCGATGTTGTTGGCGAATACAAACGAGACTGAAAGTGTTTTACAAAGTAAGACTGCTAAAATGTCTTCATTTCCGTTGACCTAAACTAGGTGATAAACTGTAATAACGTTTTGTCCAAACGGAAATTCAACTGTTTAAGACATAACATCAATTTTCGACCGTTTACCTTATTTAACAAATCTACGCACTTGTATCTTTGATAATACCTAAACGGAATTTCAATATGTTGCATATTCTTGAAGAAAGTTGTCCAATCCCGGGATGCTTTTAACTGACTTCATTTATTATAAAGTCGGCATGTTTCGGTATGGTAACTGAAGCTTAACGGAGGGAATTGTATCTAACGCGTGTGAGAGGAAAATACCGTGATCTACTTCGAGCCCCCGGGCTTAGGCCCGGGGTGGCTCTCTGGCCTCTCGAGTTCGAAACCACCCGCTAGAGAGGACGTCAAGTGGGCGTGGCCTAGTGGGCGTGGCCGGGGTGACGTAAAGGCTTCGGCTCCTTCTGTGGTGGAGCAGCCTTCAATAAGGTCTTGCTCCCCTTTTGGCAATGTGAGGGAAAATGCAGCTCCTTAAAATACTTATCACATATAACTAGAAAGAGTATGAACGTGTCTAAACTAATAAAAACAAAAGTGACACCTTGACACAAAGACTAAACTAGAATGGAAACAGGCCGCCAAAAACAGCTGTAGTAGCAAACGTGATAAACCTGCCTTAACCGACGTTAGAGCATCGTGTGCGCTTGAAGGAAGAACCATGAATTCGACCGGATGTAGGATTCGTAAGCTGTGGAAGACCGCCTTCCCAGCCGTTTGATAGACGCGACCGGCAACCCTTGTTCAGCGGCTGTGGTTGCCGCTCCAATCCGGAAGGAGTGGCCAATGTAGGGGGAGATGGTGGGCCGCACCCTTCTACCACCGTCGCGAGATTGACTCTGAACCACCCTTTAGTCATTGGCAGGCCGCAAATAAACAGGTGATTCGGGGACGTGCGTTGCCGAAGCTTGAGATAAAGGAACATGGAAGCGTAAGGACAGAGTTGTTGATTCTTGAAATGATTATAGTAACAGCTGCTCCTAGGCTATCGCTTTTAGATGAAAAATGCCTTGCAGAGAAGGTGACATCAGCGAAAGTCAGGCCCCGTGTAGGGGAAAAAGTCTGAGTAGGAGACGTGTACGCATAAACCCGCGAACGCATAAACCCGTAGAACACATGAACCCGTAGAACACATGAACCCGTAGAACACATGAACCCGTAGAACACATGAACCCGTAGAACACATGAACCCGTAGAACACATGAACCCGTAGAACACATGAACCCGTAGAACACATGAACCCGTAGAACACATGAACCCGTAGAACGCTGTGAGAAACACTGACTCGAGTAATATGTTAATAAGGATGAAAACTCCCAGAGAGAGCACACTAATCTATACAAAATATCGAGTGAGTTGGAGTGGCCAACACACATAAATAATTGTAATACACCAAAATTGTTAACTGACATACATGGCTAAACAAGCAAATGAAAAATTAAATACCCCGTGTAGGGGAAAAGTCTGAGTAGGAGACGTGGACGCATGAATGCATGAACCCGAGAACGCATGAACCCGTAGAACTGAGAAAACACTGTCTCGAGTAATATGTTAAAATAAGGATGAAATCTCCCAGCTCTGAGAGAGCACACTAATCTTTTTGAAATATCGAGCGAGTTGGAGTGGCCTACACGCGTAAATAATTGTAATAGGCCTACACCAACATTGTTAACTGTCATACGTAGCTAAACGAGCAAATTAAAAATTAAATACCAACGCGACTGAAGCTATTAACAATAAGACTATAAATAATCATATAAAATGATACCATAATGTACCTGTTCTTTGTCTTTGGATCTTTTGAATAAATTGAACGATATGTGAATCGCATTGAGAGTTAGTGAGCAGCAGCTGAACCAATCTAAAAGGCCCTTCGTCAATAAAAACTTTAGTAATAATCAGTTACCACAGTGCCTAAAACCCATCAACTTCATTCATGTTAAAGTGAAGGGAAAAAACCTCAGACACAAGGAGTTAACCAAACAGTGCACGGTATAAAGATAATTATGAACCTTTGATTGCGAACGTAGAGTTCTGTGTTGTACCACACCGACGTGTGCAACGAACTCAACGAATTCAACCGGATGTAAAATCCGTATGCTGTGGAAGACCACCTTCCCAGCCGTTTTGACGCTGCTTTGTTATCGCAAAACATGGTTAGACGTTAACACCGCCATGCTTTGCCCCACAGAACGCTAGCTGCTGCGATAGGGTAAAGCTCGAACAGCGCAGACGACTCTGACCCGAGGGCGAACGTACCAGCTTCGACTGGCCATCCCTCAGCAAACCATTGCCCTTGGAAGAAACCCCCTAACCCAACCGAGGGAGCCGCATCCTGAAGCTGGACTGGTAGAGCTGTGAGAGAAAATACGCTGCGGGGGCTAACGCGGGGACTGCAGTAGCCATGGTAGCAGGGCACGTGCAAGGTGCGTAGCCTGTGAAGGCGGAGGAAGCCGAGCCTGATGGTTGCTGGAAGTAGAAAGGCGCCGTGGCGACCGACGACAGCGGGTTGGGGCCTGGACCCGTCCGGGAGTTCCGCATGGCGTTTCGACAGCGTCCATCCTGGCGCCAATGCTTTGCACCAACTCGGCGAGGGTTTGTAGAACCGGGCGGATGTCCGTGTTGGGAACTTGTTGGTGGTGTTGTTGAGGATACCGGGGACCGAAAAGAACGGCTTTCTGCGCTCGCTTGCCGGGACCAGAAGTAGTAGGCCGACCAGCACGAATCCGAAGTTATGACCTCTTGGTGTGTATTAACCGACGTAGCAACTAAGCGACGAGATAATCAGAAGCACAGTAAAGCAGCAGCATGCGTTGAACGAAGACCTGAGCAGCAAAGACATATGTTAGACTACTCTTTATAGAGCAGGTGTAGGCAGGTGATTGGTAGCTGGTGATTGGTGATTGGCGGCCAGCCGCGCGTGATTTGAGTCCTCCTGGTAGAACTACCAGCAAGCTTAACATTTGTTGTAAATAGTCACATGAATGTTTGTTGTAAATAGTTTTATTGTTGTATATATGTTTTATAAGTTATATACGAATACATTAGTGAATACAAAAAAGTTAGTAAGGGTTTTAATAAATAGTTAATCAAAAAAGTTAGTTAAATAGTTAGTTAAATAAGTAAGTTTCAATAAATATGTAAATAATAATAAACAATGTGTTAAATATAACAGAACATAAGTTATTTGTCCACCAAACGCTCCAAAATTGAGAAAAACCTATCCATTCTTTCCCTGCTTTCCTGGGCTCTTCTCTCCTCTGCCTCCCTTTGTAGCCTCATGTCCTCTTTTATTAACTGGAACATTGACATTTTACATTTACATTTAGGGCATTTAGCAGACGCTTTTATCCAAAGCGACTTACAATAAGTACATTTGTCATAAGAAGTGCATCAATATATCGCTGTCGGTACAGAAAGGATGTTCATAGAACCAAGTGCAAGTACCACAATCGCTAGGCTAACACATTCCCCGTGTTACAGCCATGATAGCAGCTACTGCAGTTGCTACACAGTTAAGTACTATAATACAATACAATACAACACAGTGTACAATGGTTGCCAGAAGGGGGAGGGTGGCTGTGCAGTCGAGGTGGACTCTGAACAGGTGAATCTTGAGTCCTTTTCGGAAGATAGTGAGCGACTCTGGAACATGTCTTCCTCTCTGTCCCTCTTTCTGGACCTTGGCCCTCGCTGTCTTTCCTCCTCCTGATCCTTGTCCTCAACCTCCTGATCCACCACTGCTGTACTTGCTGTACTTGGCCCTGGTGTGTTCTCAGGGATGGAGGCAATTAGGACAGGGGGGTTGGTGGAATGCATCTGTCACAATACCTTATCCATGGGGACAAACCAGGGCCAAGTGGCAGCAGTGGGTTTCCCACCTACCCCCTCTCCTGACCCTGGATACTTGCAATCCTAAAGGCTCGATTCCACCGGAGGCGTACGCGCCGCGGGACGGCTGCGCCGCGGTCACCGCTGCTGATCGCTTCCACTATAATCAATGAGACCATTTCCACCGGGCGCGCCGCGGAACGTTTCAGCAGCGTCCCAGGAGCGGCGTGCTGCGCCGCGGCACTATCTTTCTGTCCAATTCTTTTTTTGCCGCGAGCCGCTGCTAAACCGCGTCAATTTCGACAGAGCAGGTCGAGCCGGGCAGGAAGTGAAAAGTAAAAGCCATAGAGCATCCGGTCAATTTTCAAAATTAAACACAATACTCAGCTCATGTAACTTCACATCAACATTACTACGTCATGACCGGTGGGTCTCAGAGGGTCGGCAACATGGACGACGAGAGACTCATTGTCGAAGTTCAGCAACATGAAGTCATTTATGTACAAAATCATCCTTTTTATAAGGAAAATGTCAGAAAGGACAAAGCATGGCATTTAATTGCAATCGTTTTGGGAGTGGAAGGTGAGTACATTAGGTTTAGGATTATCGCGTGATCTCGTGATCTCGCGTGAATACGGCTGGCTCGCAAGGCAGCGCTACGCTGCCGTTACGCGCCCGGTAGGAATGGACGCAGGGCAGAGGACGCAGCCGTTCCGCGGCGCAGCCGTTCCGCGGCGCGTACGCGTCCGGTGGGATCCCGGTGTAAGGCAGAGGAAATCAATCATGGCAGTTAACAACAAGAGCAGTATCAAAACTAATTTCAGCAAAAGTTTTTCTTTGCCAGCGGGGGAGTCACCTTACCCTGCAGGCCTATTTTCTCCAGAATTGTCCTAAACAGTAAACACAGAGACATTATTAATCAGAGAAAACAAGAGACACATTTATCAATCATGTTAATAGCCCATGTTAACAATAGGCCATTTATAATATATATATTTGACCATCTTGTAAAGGTTACATTTAAATTAGCCCTTATCCTATATGAAGCCCATAATAATAAGACAACCAGTAGAAGTCAAAACACCCTTTTTCTTTGTGTGTTTTTCTAGTGCTGTCTAGTACTGATGCGAGCTGTGACTTTTTTTTGTCTTTCTTTCTTTAATAACCCAAAATAGGACATCGTAGTAAAGGATTTCTGGGGATGTTGTATCGGTCCTGCTGTTTAATGAGGGCTAATTTAACTAACCTTTACAAGATGGTCAAATGAAGATATATAAATGGCCTATAATATTTTTTATAAACTAACTTACGATATAAATAAACGATTGTTTCTTTACCCCCAAGCCACACTTGCTGAGTATTTCACCCCGGTGAACAGCTCATCATTCTCCCCCCTCAATAGAATAAATCGAGCAGTATGCTGCTTGCTGCTGGCCCCCTAAACCAAAACCAAATGTTAGTTTTGCTTTACACTACCAAACCAAAGCAGCTTAAATAGCTAAATAACCAAGTTAACTGTGTAATCAATCCCAACGTCTGTAACGTTACGGTCTGAAAACCAGGGTCCACAACCTGTGTTCGCGTTGGTCCATTTATATAACGTTACAGAATAGCAAATTATCTATATAATCGCCACAATTTCGGTAAATATAACCATTTTAACCTCTTAAATTTGAAACTATAGGACTTAACGGGTGTTCTTAGTTAACGTTACAGCGTCACTAACTGTAACGTTACCTTACTTATATTGCCTATTACTTTAATGAAAAAAGTTTTAAGGGCCCTTGTATTTTTAACATTTGTATCGTTAAATACTCGAGTGACTAGAAACCAAATACTTACATTTAAATGCAGAACTTAAATCGCCATTCTACGCCATCTCCATTGATTGAATGCGCAATGAATCTTGGAGGGATACGTTGGGCCGTGAAGGATCTTGGGATACGTTGGGCCGTGAAGGATACAGCCGATGCATCCTTCAAATCCGGGAAAAGAAGGCTGCATTCGTAGGCCGCATTTGAAGGACCCTTGGAATTGGGACAGCACTTGGCGCGACGCTGTGACGCAATCGGCGTCAACGCATCCTTCGAATGCAGCCTTCGAAGGATGCGTCCTTGGAATTGGGACGTCTGACTTTGGGAACGACTTGGTAGTGTGGAAGCGCTTCCGCTTCCGCTTTTTAATACTGCGTGTCCGCTTGTAAACACATGAGGGGTGTTCCACGAACGGAGGTTTAACAAACACTGAGTTAACGCTGAACTCTAGGTTGATTTACCCTGTGCCGACTAACCCAGAGTTTTCGGTTCCACAGCAGCGGTTATGCATTAGTTCAATCAACTCGGGGTTGGTTAACACAGGGTTGTGCGCGTCCACGCCAAACCTAAAAAGACGTGATGTATGGATCATGGAAACCCTGATCGAAATGGCGAAACGGGCCGCTTATTTCAATGAAATGGAACTTCAGGTTCCCCTGGAGAGCTATGACGAGGAGAAGGACATTATCACAAGAAAAGGGAACGCTAAAGCCTCTGCAACCCGGAGAACCAAAGCCTGGCAGCGGATCGCTGACCGCGTAAATGCGTTAGTTACACGTCAAAAGCATGATCCTTAATATTTCAGCCATGAATATATAAATATCCCAGTTAAGCATTCTTAAAGATCCTTCCACATAACCCCTGTCTTCTAAAAAAATATGTACTCCGATGGCTTCCAAGCGGTCATCGGATCAAGTATAAAAATGAAGTATAAAAAACATATAAACTGGTAAGCTTTTCCCACCATCGTATTGGTATAAATTTAAATAAGCCATTTTTTTAAGCCAATCGTGAAAAGGCCGACAGTCGGCAGACTGGATCTGGCCCTCAAATTGTCTTGACCCCGGTGGAGGAGCTGTTAATAAACATAAATTCAGGGCGCCCTGGCATGGAGGGGGTACCTGGAGGTAGGCTATACCTCCTCAGAGAGTCAGGGGCCATACCCCACTGGTTGAATGTAGGTTTTTGTGTTTTCTTGTATTTTATATATTTTTTGCCTTCGAAGTAACACATGCAAACCATGTGCTTGCCACAGCGCATACTATTCCAAATGTTTATTTTTTTGGTAACTGGGTAGAAAACCTAAAAGTGACAATTCATCAACTTCACAGATCAAGATGGATTAGTGCGTGTAACGATCAAACATTCTCCAGTGGATGCAAGTCCACTGGAGACTAAAGGTAGTATAAAAGAGAGACTATAGTATAAAATAGTCCTCCACTGAGGACTATTTTATACTTTGTTGTAAGTGCCTCTCGGCATAGTAGGCCTACTCAGACAATATTGCTTTATGATAGGAGGCCGATACAAATCTTGGATGGGTCATCTGAAAGGACTGAGATGTGCTCAGCTTCTCCAACATTATAGCCTAGATAAAACTACCTTTTGCAAAAAACGGAGGGCTACGCAAATAGTCTGGAGTGAACTGAGGCCAGGTCCTCGATTGGTAGTGTTGGCTATGTAAGGCTATTTAAATATATTAAAGATTTGCGCGAGAATCTATAGGCTTATCTCTCCCCTCCAGCAAAAAGTCATTTGATATGTCAAGATGTCGAGCCGTGGTCTTATCAATCGCTCCCGGTGGATTGCATGTATAATTTGCGCTCCGATATCAGCAGTTCTCATCAAAAGGGCATGCCATTGTGAACACATGAAATCTGCGGTGAACGCGGGTTTAAATACCCAAAACCGGGTTATGTTTCAAACTTAACCTGCGCAAAACCTGCTCCGACCAGGTTTGATTCAGAGCTTATGTTTCTATAGCAACTAACATACCGTGATCCTTTTGGAACGGAAAACCTAGGGTTACCGCAAACCCTGGGTTAACTTACCCGGTTATGTGATAAAACCGGCTTTGTGGAACACCCCACTGATCGATATTTATTTGACTTGTGTCTGTTATGAATGCGGTCATGTCTCCTTCGCATGGAGCCTCTTTGGGGAAGTCACAAAAGCTTTGTTGTGGTTGATCGAATTGTCTTTATTAAAAGGAAAATCCATTAGGCTAAATTTTTATAAAACTAAGTGAAATTGTCTGAGAATTTAATTCATGCATCACATTTACAGTACGGTTGATTACTATTATGCAGGGGGAAAAAGACAAAGAAAGAGATGATAAACGTGTATTTATTTGGATATATTATTTAACTGATCTGATTCATTCATTCATATATGCCTACAATCTACCAGTGCTTTGAACACATAAGTATATCATATAAAATACAATTATATACGTTCATTAAAAATTACAAACATTGCAAATGATCGGTTGTGCATTAATTTTACAACATTGGATAGTGGCACTATCCCTTCCACCGGTAAACAAATGTTTGTGCGCCACCCTAAGGCGCACAAAAGCCTCCGTTTGCTGGGCTGACCCTAAAAAAAACGATTCAACACAAACATAAATAGGTATACATAAATAATGTAATCTTGTGAGCGAGTAAATTGACATTGGTGACAGTGGTGTTTAACACCAGCTACGTCCATGCAAAATATAGCAACGTATCATTAAGTTGCAAAAACGTTTGAAAAGTGGCACAGGTCTTTAGGCTTGATTATTTGCATTAACATGATGAATCTATAAAAAGCAATACGGCACAAAATATTTATGAAAACTAATATAACTTCACTTCATTTGAACGTGTACTGCTCTGCCATTTTCAAGAACCCGCCCAGTGAACGCAGAGGATTGTGGGTAGTTTTGGCTCGTCTAGGATGCAGCGATGCATCCTTGAAAAATCTCGGAATTCTCAAAAACAAAGGACGCAAAAATGGCGCGGCTTTCTAGTGTCCTCAACATTGGAACAGTGCTTGTCGGCGTTCTATGACGTAGCGTCCTTAAAAGGGCGGCCGTTGAGCATGCTTCCTTGACATTGGGAAACAGCCTCTCTCTCTTTCCACAGAGGCAGGTGGGCTTGGGTTCTGTTTAGGGTGGTTCCTTAAAGGCACCCAGTGCAACTTTCGAGGCTTAAAAATAAACATTCAATTTCTAGTCTTTTTTACACGTAGTAAGTTTCAATAACTCCATACCATTACATACCGACATTCAAGCAGCAAAGATGAGACGTCGTTGTGTGGTGAGAACTGATAGAAAATCGATAACAACAACAATGCCGCCATTTTCTTTATTTTTTGTAACCTACAATAAATAAAGCAGGCTTCCAGTCAATGGAAAAATGGCTTCTCCCCACCGGCGATTGTTGTTTACGATTTTCTATCAGTTCTCACCACACAACGACGTCTCATCTTTGCTCCTTGAATGTCGATATGTAATGGTATGGAGTTATTGAAACTTACTACGTGTAAAAAAGACTAGAAATTGAATGTTTATTTTTCATTGAATGTTTACATAAAGTTGCACTGGGTGCCTTTAAGGTTTTGGACCTTTGGATTGGTTCCATGTTTTGTTTTATGTTAACACTATTCAACATCCCCACAGCACACTTTCCACTGCCCATATACATAGGCTATTCGAAAGAATTGTGTGTTTGGTCAGTAGTTCAGTTTGTTGGTCACATATGTTGGTTTGCTGTTCAGGTTTGGTTTGTTGCATTTTGTTTGGGTATTTCCAACATGGTAAATATGGTTTGTTGTTCCCAGTATTTGTTTTGTCTGTCTGGGTAAGTTTCCTCCGTTCTGGCTCGGTCGGTCCTTGTGATTTTGGTACTGGTTTTCTGTCCAAACCATATAATCGCACATTTTCTAATCTTCCATACGCTACACTAATCCCTTTACAGATTTCATGATACTTACTTTATTCTAATAAATAACTTTATCCCTTATCATGTGTGGATCCCGATCTTTGCTCTGACCCGAGCCTCGTCTTAATGCAGCCAAGGAGATGGAAGAGCGTTATGAATAATTATTAGATGATTGTGTTGTACAATGAAAGACAGTAAAGATTCAATATGAATGGCAAAATAAGGATGGGATTTTATTTGAACAATAAAATATGTGTTGGGCAAATTATAGAGAGGCTGAGATTATAGATTTCATATTCAAAAGGCGAAGGGGTGAAAAAATTTAAGAAATATATTTAAGAAATATAGGCCTACTCAAAGCCCAAATCATTGATATCATACCCTATCCAATAATAAAGAAATTTGAATTTGAATGGTAACAATTCCGTAAAATCCTCGTCCTCGTTTTGAACGTCTCACTCATGGCCGTTCAGTGTGTGTTCAGTGTGTTCTTTCTGATTAGCTCTTAATTGAGATCACCTGTCACGCACCCCTCTATAAAGGTGAACACAAAGGGTTTGGTTTACTTTTCGTATCGGCCTGTGTCAATCGAGGTTGTGTTTAGTGAGGGTTGAAAGTTTTTGATCTAGATTGCAGATCACTATTGTCACTTTATACAAACTGAAAGTATGTGTTGTTGCGTGTTTGTTTTTGTGGGCATTTGACTGAACAGCCCAGACAAATATTGCTACCAACATGGCACTTCGAAACAGACCACCGCAGTGAGTAAAAGTTATTTTCCTTTATTAAATGTTGACGTTTTTGGACCGTCTCCTCAGACACAAGCCATCAGTATCCCTGCTCTTTGCACCTTGACATGCATGTCGCCGCTGTTTGTTAACCTAGCTTTGCTGATTTGTATCTTGTGATGTGTGTGTGTTTTTCTTAACAGGTGTTAGATGACTGACAAGATCTATGGGGGGGCCCCCTTTGGGCCCCCCCATACCAACTTAGTCTTCAAAGGAATCTAGTGCCATGGGACTCTAGTGTCTTCAAAACATCCTCGGAATACATGTGTATGAATGGTCCACCGAAGGGTTGATCTGGAAGCCACCACGGTCCACGCAGTAATCTGCTGCGTGGGCCGTAGTGGCTTCCAGAGCCATCTTTCGGTCTTGGTCAGGATTTGTTACAGTTGCCCTTCAATGTAGCAGGCTACGGGTTTCTGAAGAAGCCTGCTTTACGTAGCATTGGAGTACAAATATTGTGCAAAATGCTCATGTAATTGCACTAGCATTAGTAACCTGTAGATTAGCTTAGTTTAACGTCATTCCGTGCTGTCTCTGTCAAATGTGTGGCTTACTTTAAGTCCACAAGGCCCTCTGGTAAACCATGTTGGAACACCCCTGGACAAGGTGATTAGTCACTGGGTGTGTGCTAAAGTTTTGTTCCATTTTTCACTAGTTGGTTAAGGTTTGGTAGAATTGTTTGGATGCTAGCGACGTGATGGCGTATGTACAAGAGCCTACCGTGGCCAGGCCACAGTTGCGACGGCCACGGCCAGATGGCCTAGTGTGAGTGCAACCTTGATTGCATTTGTATACTGTTTACCATTGGATGTTTATGCAATTTGGCTTAATTCATCCGCAGTAAAGCTGCATTTGACTATTCCAGGGTCGTTTTGTACAGGCTGTCAATTGACCATGTTGACTAGTTTGTGGGATGTTTTTTTTTTTTTTTACCTTTGCTTACAATCCAACGGTTGTGACCACTTATGCAACTGGGCTGTGAACCTTGCAATTCTAGTTGCATATTTGTACACGCAAGCTTGTCCATTTCTATCGCCATCACTAACACTAGCTTCAGCATTTCCTTGTAGGCCATTAGCTGACTTGTGTATTGGAGCGATGATTTGGGTATTTTAAGATGCTTGAAAACCTAAAATAAAGCAAAATGCGTGTCTGGTGTGCAAGAGCCAATTTGTTGGCTTGCAGTAGTCGAGGAGTTGCTGTAGGTCGTAAGCCATCTGGAGGTTGTGGCAATGGAGGCTTGTGGTAGATCTGCCATCCAAGAAAGGTTGCTTCTTCTGAAGCATGATTAATAGTTTAGTAAATTGAATCTATTCATATAGAACTATAAAATCCAAGACTGCAGCCAGTAACTTGGATCGCAATATGTGGAAAGTATTAGTCTTCATTTGTAACAGAATAATTAACATGACTAACTGGGTTGCTTCCATTTTCTGACTAGGGGGACTTGACTGGTGAGTCTACTGGATTAATCAGTAGCGGTACTTTGCCCAACAGATTTGATGGCATGACTACAGGGTGACAAAGACTATTATTCCCTGCCTATCAAAAGAGACTTCTAAAACATATCTGCTAGAACAGTTCCTATACTTTTTGTATAATTTGGTCATGCTGCAAATTTACTTTTTGTAGTTGCTCCATATTTAGTTCTTTGACAGCCTCCCCTGCTAGAAAAGTCTATTCAAATCGGCTAAATATAATGAACTAAATTAATAGCCATGAAATGTTGTCACTCATACTAATGGCAAATACCCTCTTTCAGTTGGTGGTTCAACACTGATGTCTCTAGGCTTGAGGGAGAGCTCACAAGTAAATTACACGAATGTCCTGGAGCAATTGGGAATACACTTTTATTTAGTCTACCTGACCAGGGACATCTTTGAACTATAGGTCACCTAACCCAAACTTTTCACTCTTGTTAGGTTGTCCTTTTCTCTTGTTTTAACCCGAAAGGGCTGAAATATCAACATTTCAGGTATTCTGTTTGGATAATGTGCAAAACTTGTGGCTTCACTAATAAAAAAAATTAACAAATGTATTTTTCTTAATGTGGTTAAACTATTTAAAGATTTGTATGCAAAATATTTCTGCTCAATTTGTGGTCAATGAAACTCTGAAATTTTTTAATTTGATAAAACACAACTATGGGTTAAAGGTATTTGCTTTGGGCATCTTTTGATATTTTTAGAATCTAGCTCCATGGCCGTTAGAAATGGTGTCTCCCAGTACTGCAAAGTGCTTCCACAAGTTTAAAAAATGGGCAGAAAAGGAACTGCCAACTAAATCTATTTAACATGGGTAGAAAGTTTCCATGGAAGCTCTTGGCTGCTGGTTCCCAACACAGCTCCACTGTTAGCCTGTGACCTTGCGTTTAACTTTTTTCGACTTTTGGTGACTTTCACAAAAGAGAAATGAACTGGTTAATACAATAAACAAGACATTTCATGGTACCATTTTGAACTGTTTGTGGATATTGCATTAAATCCATATGCTTGAAACTTTTCAATAATGCATATCAACGAAACAATGGAATGAAATAAATAGTTCAAGCAATTTGTGGGACTTGGCTGCTTTTACATTATTACTCATTTTGGGGGTTATTTCAGTCTCTCCAACCTGCAGGTTGTGCGAAGAATCATGTGAATGGGAATATTCTATAAATGTCTTTATCATCTTTCGTCTCAACACTTCTGCTGCAGCCGCTGTTGAAGCGTATGAGTCCTTTGAGACCCCCTTTGATAAAAGGGGTTCTCAAATGTTGACCCTCAGTCACCTATTGCATCACTTCCTTTAGGGCTTCGGCCTCCTAATTGATCATTATAGTATAATTTAATGCCCTCTTTCATATATATGATACCTCCACCACTGGGACGTGGCAACAATTCTCCAAATCCATATGGGGGGGATGCTTGTGGACAGTAGGGGTGTATACTCGACATAAATAGGAAGCAAACTCATCTCACAAATGAGTAATGACATCTCACAAATATTTATTTAATAAATTGTTTCAATTTATAATCCAAAATCCGTTGGCTTTTTGTCGAGGGAATCCAGGGCGACGCTCACTTCCGGGTTGGCCAACATACGTCATCCCTCCACCACTCTACTGTAAAAACACATGTTCAAGTTGAATGAGAATAATAATAATAATTCTGCCATAGTATTTATTTAAGGGGGGGGGGGGGATACAAGTCTTTTGGCCCTTTGTAGTGTTGATCAGCAGAGAAATAATTTGTCCGCAAAGACGGTGACGTCGCTTAGCAACGGTAGACGCTGGGGTAGACAAGTCACCGGACTACTACCCATGCAAGTGAACGGAGCGTTCCGCGGCATTGAGAAGACCCGTGTAATAAAGGCCTATAATATTTCTGTTTATGGCATAGATTTCTCCTCAGATTAGGCCAATAAACCAATGGTAAAATAAAAATAAAAACGCTCGATCAAAGGCCCGGCCCGAGTATAGTGGTGGGAAATATCGGCCCGACCCGGCCCGCGTCGGGCTCGGGCAGAGAATCTAAACACTGACTGGAACTACTTAGCAGGTGTCTGTAGGCCTATATCAGGAGTTAATGCACGCACTGCAGCCAATCAGAATCAGAGTATTCCCCCAGACCGTGGTCTAAACAATATTATTCACGAGTTATAAACAACCCCGACACATCAATATTAATGATAACCCTGTGGAAATTGCCATAAGTGAGAGACACAATTTCGCACGTTGAGCACACAGTTGTGTGCAGTGCCGCTGCTAGCTATTTTGGGGCCCTAAGCATAACTCCTTTATGGCCCCCCCCCCCCCGAATTCCCCCTACCAGCCCCCTGCGCTGAATTGTTGAGGGGGGGGGGGGTGGTAGCGAACAGTTGTTGACGGGGACGGGGACGGGGACGGGGGGAGCATACGTGGCGGTGTGCAACTCCTAACACTATGGGCTGGTGGATAATTCAATATTTATTTATTTTTTATTGCCATGGGCCCCCCCTCTGCCTTGGGCCCCCCCACAACTGTCTCACTTTCCCCCGCAGTCCGTCAGGTATTGGAATGTCCAAAATCTTTTAAATTAAATAGTTATCCATAAATACAAACTTAAAACCAGAAGTATACAAGTAAGAATTTATTTATTTATTTATTTTTTGGGGCCCCCCTCAGGACTTGAGGCCCTACGCGCAGCGCGTAGTGCGCGTTATGGGAGCGGCGGCACTGGTTGTGTGACTCGTTTATTTAGTAAGAGAGAAACGTGAAATCAAAACGTGCTGAAGGTAAACAAATCCTGCATGGGCTCTGATGTCATGAGACGCTCGTAATCCTTAAAAGGGACAGCGATCCCTGAACCACCAAGACAGTAAACGACATGCCTAACACAATTGAAAGAACACATAACAAAATACTGTAGGTGAATTATGTTCTCACTACAACCCATTAAATACGGTATGATTTCTAGATGTCATGGCAACGTCCGCTCGCGACACTGGACTTGCGATCGAGGCATCGACGCGGACGTTCATTCACATAGCCAAAAACAAGAGAATAGATGGCTAGATAAAATAAACATCAAGACATACAATTCTAAAAAGAACAGATGAAGCAGCTACCCTTTTTTCCTTCGCGGTTTGCCTACAGAGCAGCGCACCTGCATTTAATATAGGCCTATCCGTGTATTGTCACAATTTCTCAGTATCAAAGGTGAAAGTAGAAACGGGTGGCCAAAAGCTGTCATATTGTTAGTTATCACAGACAATTTTAAGTAGAAACGGGTGGCCAAAAGCTGTCATTTGTTAGTTATCACAGACAATTTTCAACAATGAATGATCTGTACGGAGCTCCATAAGGGACATCAGGGAGAACGCTCCCGGACAGAACCTTAGTTTGGAAGTCATGCTTATTGACACGACAAATAGCCTACTTCCAATTGAAATACAAAATTTAGAAAATAGGCCTACGTGTCCCTGATCACGTTTCAATAGATTAAATAACGTGACAGTGTCACGTATTTTCGTGAGACCATACCCGTACTTCCATGAGTATACTTAAAGGAAGTATACTATCCGCACTATCTACTACGTTATTTTTTCAGATGTGAGTGCTGTTCCAAATCGAGTACTCCGTGGTGCACCAAGCGGAAATTACGATCACGACTGCCGCCGTGGCTCCTCCCCCGCAATAAACATCCCGCTTTGAACGGTGAACTCTTTACGCCTAGCAGCTATAAAAACTATAAAAACTACAAAATGACTCTATTAATGCAGGCTATGTGGAAAATGCGCCGACTTTGGCTCAGCCTGGCTCCGCCTCTTCCGCTACGTAGCTAAGATGGCTGCCGTTGAGTACGGGGAGTGTCCTTCGATCCACACTTCAGGATTAGCCCGTTTTGAGTACGGCATCCGGGTCCTTGAAGTATACTTCTTTTCGCCGGATCTTACTCAAATTTTGGCTAGTAAGTACGGACAGTACGGGTATTGGAACACGGCACAGGTTTGAGCGTGTGCATGGGTTGAATTGCGTGTGTCGCACGCCGAATGCATGAGACATGAGAGCCCTGTACTTACGTGACACAAACCAGCACCGCAAACGTTCTCTCCCGCTTGAGATGACGTCTTTCTTTATAGGTTCATGGGTCTGATTCGCCGATTTCCCATGCTGATATCCCCGAAGATTCTCGGGCATCTTCGACAATTTGGCTATAGATTGTCTCATTACACGCTAAATAATATAATTATAGCCTAATTATATATATAGCCTATACATATATATAGGCAATATATATAATTAGGCAATATATATATATATATACATATAGCATTTGTGGTTTTGGCATAAACATAACTAGGGTGCACTGTAGGCCTACTATCTGCGCACACCCTTTCTGAAGCCTCTCTCGCTCTCTCTCTCTCTCTGTCCCTCCCTCTCTCTCTTTCTCTCTCTCTCGTACCGTTTTGTGGAGCACGTTAATTGTCTTAGAACACTCCCATTCAGAATGCATTGGTTTACATTTCGTTCTGTGTAACACGCAAAAAGTCAGACTATCGTGCTCTGGAACACGCTTCAATAGATTAACGTTCGTGCGCAGGAGCACGCAATCGCGTGATACCGGGTTGGTCCTCCACAACGTTCTCCGTCAAGCCTTTCCAAAACGCATTCTTTCACCAAGTGGCAGCGCCAAGTTTTGGGATGTTGTCGTTCAAAAGTTTCTGCATAAAGAGAGCATAAATGTACGATGGCTTCCATGAGGTTCACTTCAGAACGACAGATCGATGCAAAGACCTTCCCGAGGTCGTCGGTTTATTGTGGTTCCATTCCACTATAAACCCACTGTCTCCATGGTGGACTCACCTGCTCCTCCAAGCTCTCTATCACCAGCAGGTCCGCCTGGTGACCCAGGCAGTACTGCCTGGTATCTGGCAAGTCATTCGTTGTCGGCGAGTCAGTTAGGAAGTTGGAAAATAAGTAGCAACTTGTTACTAGTAGAACCCAGCCTTCTTGGCAGCGGCCGCACAACTGTTCTGTTTCAAGGACAGACGGAGGTAAATAAAAACATAGAAAACACAATGAAACCAATCAACACATCAGCAGATACAAAATGAATACCCCGGAATCTCTACTTCCATCTCACCTATGTCCAATTTAGCAGCGAGTAGTTTTTCCTTCTCCGCGCGAGCCCTCTCAATCTGGCTCTGCAACCCCTGTTGGAGGCTGTTCTGCTTCTCCGCCTGCTGTCTGACTGCTTCATGCGTTGACACCTCCAGCCTCAGCGCCCTCTCACCCTCCTTGGTAGCTTTGATCACCTCGCTTTGGTTTTCCTGGAGGTAGAGGAACTCCAGGATGTAGGGAAGTTGTTCTGAACTCTGCAGAAGTTGAAGGTATGCCTCCTCGGTCTTGCTACCTAATCAATTCAATCTCATCAAATCATGCGAGAGAAAGGGGCTTATTGCAGCCCCAAGCATACACATACTAACCTACACATTTTGTTTTTAGCGTTAAATTGGTGTCATTGTATAAAATAACTGATTCTTTGGTTCTAGTCTTATTGTGATTGGCCACAAAGAGTGGAACATATGAAGGTGAAATGCTAATTGATAAATTGACAACTTAAGGGGTAAGTTCTCATGAATAAACATAATGCTAACTCCATAACCTGTCATGTCTGCTTTTGGCTTGTACTCACAGTCAATTCCTAGAACCATAGCAGTCACCAGCAGCGCAACATTTAGCAGTCCCAGAACCAGGAAAACAAATCGTGACCTATGCACTGTAGACATTGCACATTCAAGTTAAAAGATGGATTGCAATTCAACAGCACATCATTCACTTCACTCTGATTCAAGCATAACATAAACATATTCAGTTTGATTGGACTACACAGAAAGATTAATGAAACCTATTTATCTTCTTCTTGACTTAACATACACCAACAGAGATTAATTCTAGTTCATAATTCGTTTGATTGGAATCCCTTGTTGAATTATTATATTATTATATATATAGATATTACTGACTCCAACATAGGCCTAGAAGAGAAATCAGAAAAAAACAAAACCTGATTCCAGAGGAATAATTTACTTTAAGTACCTGCCTACCTTGTCCAAGCAGATTGGAAACTCGAGAGGGGCCATCTCTCATGTTGTTATTTTGAGAAAACAAATTTATGGAAGAAAGATGAGTGCTGTCAACGGGAGGAACTGGGAGCAGCTCCTGCGCTGTGCCCCTTTCTCCACCAGGGGAGCGCCACGGGGTTCTCCACCAGGGGAGCGCCACGGGGTTCTCCCCTTGGAGCGCCACGGGGTTCTCCCCTTGGAGCACCACGGGGTTCTCCCCTTGGAGCACCACAGGGTTCTCCCCTTGGAGCACCACGGGGTTCTCCCCTTGGAGCACCACAGGGTTCTCCCCTTGGAGCGCCACGGGGTTCTCCACCAGGGGAGCGCCATGGGGTTCTCCCCTTGGAGCACCACAGGGTTCTCCCCTTGGAGCGCCACAGGGTTCTCCCCTTGGAGCACCACAGGGTTCTCCACCAGGGGAGCGCCACAGGGTTCTCCCCTTGGAGCACCACAGGGTTCTCCACCAGGGGAGCACCACAGGGTTCTCCCCTTGGAGAGCGACAGGGTTCTCCCCTTGGAGCACCACAGGGTTCTCCACCAGGGGAGCGCCACGGGGTTCTCCCCTTGGAGCGCCACGGGGTTCTCCCCTTGGAGCGCCACGGGGTTCTCCCCTTGGAGCGCCACAGGGTTCTCCACCAGGGGAACACCACAGGGTTCTCCCCTTGGAGCACCACAGGGTTCTCCCCTTGGAGCACCACAGGGTTCTCCCCTTGGAGCACCACAGGGTTCTCCCCTTGGAGCAGCTCTGTGGTCGGAGACCCGGGGGTTGCTCGACACGGTGATGGAGGCCTGGGAACAACAACCATCACCCCATATACCCCACAGGTATATAACTGTGGCGCCCAGGTCAGGGAATCCAAAGTGGACGGAAAAGTGATGGTGCTCCCCCCTACCAATGGCCTGGGCCGCGTGGAGGGGTCAGGTCAACAATAGGGCAGGGCGGCCTGCTCGGGGGCCAGGACTACAAACTACCAGAGAAACCTTTTGAAGAAAGGGCTGGAACCAATGCACCCACAGGGGCCTGCCCTGTCCGTTTACATTCGTCCTCTGATCATTCCAGACGTCCTCATTGGTCAGGCTCCTTTTGGAACAACATCCACAAACTCAACCCTCATGCACACATCACACTCATGATTCCACTGGCGTCCACCCTCATCTTGTTCATGTAAAGTAAATACATTACTTTACTTAGACCGTTCATACAGTGTGTCTCCTACGTTTGTTATAACCCAAGAGCAAGGCATTGACTGCAGCTGCAGAGTTTTGTATCTTACCCCAGGTTTTTTCCGGGGCCACATATATCTGCTTAACAATAGTTTCCCTCTGGTGTGTTTGTGGAGGATGGCTGGTTCAACAGCCTCCCCCAACCCCAGGGTCAAATCATTCTGAGTCGGTCCAGGTGAGGCTGCTTGAACCATCCATCATCCACACACACATGCACAACTGTTGCCCATTGAGCAATGAACGTGCACAGGGTGCCCATGTAAAGCAGCCGTCACCACACTCAGGGAGAGACCTCCTGCACGGCGACATGGAGCACGAGGTCCTGCAGCATGTCAACAATCCTTTACAATAATCCGGTTTCAAACACCACCACCGTGTCCCTGTCTGGAGGAGCCCAGTGGAGGCCCCTGGGTGGCGTGTAGCATCGCACCTTGTTACAGCTTGGCTCTTCAGACTAGAAAGGACAGAAGGGCTGCCTGAGAGGGCACTGGCCACCAGCCCAGTGGAGGAGGGGGGGGGCAGTGCACCGACCGCCAAAGGCCACCGTCTCAAACTCCACACCATAAAGACTTAAACATTGACGAGCAGCGTCAGAGTCCATGATAGCATACAGGTCCATTTCATACAGTCCATGACTCCAACCAGTACATTCCAGTCTGGCGCCCAATAGCTGAGCTATTGAAGGACAAACTCCTCCACAATCCCCTTCCTTGGGGATTAATAAAAGGCATCTTATCTGTAAGCATATTGTCATGCCACATGTTAACATTAAACAAACATCAGCCACAAAGGAGAGTTTCAGACAGAAGCTGGACTACTTTTATTTACAGAAGTGCATTGATTCTTAAGTAACAGAAACTGGATTACTTTATAGAGCAAAATACAACACACACGCACGCAAGCGCGGTACAGGCAAATAAAGACTGGGCAAACACATAACAAATGTATGTGTCTCCATTTACAATTTTTTTTATGGCTGATTATTAACAACTTCTAGCGCCACCCCTTCATAAATCTAAAAGCTGAAGACTAGTGGATATCGGAGGAAGTACAAATATCGAAGTTCTATGACCCAGGCACCCTATAACGTGTTGGATTCCCCCCCTCCCATAAACTCATTCGGAAACATAAAATAGCACACTCGTTCTTTTTACGGCCAGAAACGTTTGCATGCCCAATATTTAGCATGACCGGAGCAGTGTGGACGAGGCAAGGCAGTCGGGTTATCCAAAGCATACAGAATGCGTCCAGCAGAAGAAGCCACACTGCGCTCAAATCCGAGTATGACGTGCTGGTAATCGGAGGAGGTAGGAATGCAAGATCCAGTGCAAATGTTCCGGCAGACAGGACTATATATTGCGATAGCAGCACTTTAATAGGCCTATTCGTTTCTAAACTAAAGGGTTCATATAGTAAAGTCCGAAATACATTTCCTCCAACGGTGTTCACAACGTTTGTGGCTCCATGGATCAACTTTGGACGATGTTACGTGCCAGCAATATAGTCGCCACTTTGCTTGTAGGCTGTAAAACTTGCAGACCTTTCGTAAACAAATTGCAATCTGCTGGACACATTATTTGTGTGAACCATTGGCATTATAATGCTATCGATATTTGTTAAATTTGATTAGGTGTCACAATTGCATTGCTCAATTCTACCGAGTTGGTTTCGGTTTTAGTCGTTTAAGTTTGTATTAACAACCTGTCCAACCATGTCCACTTGCCAATGTCTTTCTTATCTTTCTATCGGACCAATATTTGCATCCAGGACACAATGGATTGGTGGCGGTAAGTAAAATGAACAGCAACTAGCAGCCCACTCATATTTCTCATACATATCTGCATACATTAATTCGCTTGTCCCATGCAGGCTGCATATCTCCAGAAAGGAGGGCTGCAGACAGCGGTGCTCGAACGTCGCCACGTCTTGGGGGGAGCCGCCGTTACAGAAGAACTGTTCCCTGGTAAGGTGGAGGCTCGAGTTAATGTGCCAGAACACTAAAAACTATCTGCAGCCTTAGAGCGAGGAATGGTTTTAGTATAAATGCTTCGTAGGTTAAACTTTTCATGTAGGTTAAGAAACTGCCTCTAATGGAACAAGTTCGAGTTTAAGATATAATAAGAATTGATGAAAAATGTCTAATACGGGTGTTGATAATGTTCTAATTTTATATAAATTTGTCCTCCCTGCAACAGGTTTTCACTTTTCCAGGTGTTCATATTTGCTTAGTTTGTTCAGACCCCACATCTATGAAGACCTGGAACTCAAGGTAGCAAGTTCATCCAGAATATCCTGAACACTGCAGTATTTGCAACACAATCAGCACATTCTTATCTATTTTACTGTCTTCTCTTAAGTGATTCTCAACTGATGGGTTAACCCACAGCCCTTTGACTGAGCATATTCCAAACCTTAATCTTCATGTCAATTCTGGTTGTGACTGAATCACGACCGACACATGTTGGTCCACCAGATGAGAGCCTCTAGTTGAGCTCAAAAGGCATTTTTAATGATGTATGTAATGTAAAATACTTGCTCTTCTCCTTCTTCTCACTACAAAAGATGAAGGGTATTGTTTGCAGATGGAACAACGTGCGAGGCCCTGACTGAGTTCTCGTTGTGTGTGTGTTCACGCGTGTCTTTAGAAACACGGGCTGAAGATCTACAGGAGGAACCCCCATGCATTCAGCCCTATGCTGGAGGACGGCGTGGGGGGAGCACCCCCCCGATCCCTCACGCTCGGCTCAGACATGGTCCTGAACCGGAAGGAGATTGGAAAGTTTTCCCAGAAGGATGCCATGGTAGGTCATTTCAGGGGTCCACTGTTATAAACCCATAATATATTTATGATAAAGTTATGGTAATAAAACATATTTTTAAGACAATTATAGTCTATAGACCAGTACAGGGTGAAATTACGCTATTATGCTCCTAGTGTGTTTTCCCATGATCAAGCGGTTAGGGTTATTTAGTGGCATCTAGCGGTGAGGTTGAAAAGTGCAACCTACTGACCAACCACCCTCCACCGCTCCCTTTTTAAGATCGCTGGCCTGGAAGGGGGCAGTTGGTACTTCTTAAATGATGTCATCGTCTGCGACAGCATCAGGTAGTCATGTGTCAAGTGATGGGGTTCCCTGATAGATTTATAATTTAATCTTTGAATTGAGTCCCTAAGTCTGAAACACTAGTAGTTTGGGAAGAAGGAGGAGGAAACTCTGCATTCATGTCACTGAGATTAAGTTACACTCTGTTAAGCCAATGTACTATCTGGCAACTGTGCTTTTAGTAGTCATTCATGCATCTAGATACATTTGGCCAATCAAAAAATCCTTCATGCATCATTATTATTTGCATTTATTGATGTTATCGTTCTATTGACTCGCTCCTTTCCAAACACGCAGGCCTATGGAGAGTTTAACGCTTATTTGGATAAGCTTGCCTCAGCGGCACAACCGCTCCTGGACGCCCCCCCAGTGGACGTCATCGGTCTGACCTCGGGTTCCCTGAGAACCAGAATCACAGCGGCCAAGACTTTGATGCCACTGGTCAAATGTGGTACGCTTCCATCTGATGCCTTATCGACTGCAGCTATAATCTATTGTCCTAACTAGTCCTAATATACACATCCATTATTGACTACTTACGGATGACTTATTGGATCCTTCTGTCATCATTTATGTGGACTGTATGTGTTGAAAGGCCTGAAACTTGGAAAGAACATCCCAGACTTCTATGAGATCGTCACAGCGCCGATAATGAAGGTGATTTAACAGCCTCATCACGTGTTAGTGTTGTCTATACCTTACGAGGATCTTCCTAGAGGCTAAAATACTTTTGGGTTGTCAGATCCTTAACCAGTGGTTTGAGTCTGAGCCACTGAAGGCAACGCTGGCTACCGATGCTGTCATCGGGGCCATGACCAGTCCATACAACCCCGGTAGTGGGTGAGCTATGCTGAAGAACACACTCTCCCCTTGATAGCCATGGTAGACACATATTTAGTAGGTAATGTGATTAGAATGTTTTGGGACAGATCCACACTCAAGCACATAAGGTGCAACCTTCATAATGAAATGTGAACAGAAATAAAACATTTGGATAAAAAAAATGACATTTTCAAGGGTCTCTTTACCAATCCTCATGGTGGTTGTGTTGAAGGTATGTGCTCCTGCATCACGTGATGGGGGAGTTGGAGAAGGAGAAGGGCTCATGGGGTTATGTGGAAGGAGGCATGGGAGGCGTGTCCAATGCCATCGCCAGCTCCGCCCGCTCCAATGGGGCTTCAATCTTCACTGAAAAGGCAAGGCTGTCTGACCCGACTCTGATCCAAGGGTCTCTGACCTGACTCTAACCCAAGGCTGTCTGACCCGACTCTGATCCAAGGGTCTCTGACCTGACTCTAACCCAAGGCTGTCTGACCCGACTCTGATCCAAGGGTCTCTGACCTGACTCTAACCCAAGGCTGTCTGACCCGACTCTGATCCAAGGGTCTCTGACCTGACTCTAACCCAAGGCTGTCTGACCCGACTCTGATCCAAGGGTCTCTGACCTGACTCTAACCCAAGGCTGTCTGACCCGACTCTGATCCAAGGGTCTCTGACCTGACTCTAACCCAAGGCTGTCTGACCCGACTCTGATCCAAGGGTCTCTGACCTGACTCTAACCCAAGGCTGTCTGACCCGACTCTGATCCAAGGGTCTCTGACCTGACTCTAACCCAAGGCTGTCTGACCCGACTCTGATCCAAGGGTCTCTGACCTGACTCTAACCCAAGGCTGTCTGACCCGACTCTGATCTAAGGGTCTCTGACCTGACTCTAACCCAAGGCTGTCTGACCCGACTCTGATCCAAGGGTCTCTGACCTGACTCTAACCCAAGGCTGTCTGACCCGACTCTGATCCAAGGGTCTCTGACCTGACTCTAACCCAAGGCTGTCTGACCCGACTCTGATCCAAGGGTCTCTGACCTGACTCTAACCCAAGGCTGTCTGACCCGACTCTGATCCAAGGGTCTCTGACCTGACTCTAACCCAAGGCTGTCTGACCCGACTCTGATCTAAGGGTCTCTGACCTGACTCTAACCCAAGGCTGTCTGACCCGACTCTGATCCAAGGGTCTCTGACCTGACTCTAACCCAAGGCTGTCTGACCCGACTCTGATCCAAGGGTCTCTGACCTGACTCTAACCCAAGGCTGTCTGACCCGACTCTGATCCAAGGGTCTCTGACCTGACTCTAACCCAAGGCTGTCTGACCCGACTCTGATCTAAGGGTCTCTGACCTGACTCTAACCCAAGGCTGTCTGACCCGACTCTGATCCAAGGGTCTCTGACCTGACTCTAACCCAAGGCTGTCTGACCCGACTCTGATCCAAGGGTCTCTGACTCTAGTCCAAGGTTGTCTGACCTGGCTCTAACCCAAGGCTGTCTGGCTCTAACCCAAGGCTGTCTGACCCGACTCTGATCCAAGGTTGTCTGACCTGGCTCTAACCCAAGGCTGTCTTGCTCTAACCCAAGGCAGTCTGACCCGACTCTGATCCAAGGTTGTCTGACCTGGCTCTAACCCAAGGCTGTCTTGCTCTAACCCAAGGCAGTCTGACCCAACTCTAACCCAAGGCAGTCTGACTTGACTCTAGTCCAAGCCTGAGTGCACACATTACAGTGTCTGTCCCTTGACGTGGCTCAGGAGTTGGCTCAGTTTTCCCCAGCCTTGGGGTCGGGACCCCACTTGAGATTACGATGAATTTGTTTTTTGCAATAATTTTTTGACCTATTAATGGAGTCCCTTTTTTTTTAACAGTCTTTTATCAGAGTTCTAAAGTTCTATTGGCTTGGCAGGATGTACAGGAGATTCTGGTTGGTCCAGATGGGGTGGCAAAGGGCGTGGTTCTGAAGGACGGCTCAGAGATCCACAGTAAACTGGTTCTGTCCAATGCTACGCCCTACGTCACCTTCAAGAAGCTCACGCCACAGGTGATTAAGGAAGGCCCTGCCTGATGATGATATTTTTAACATGTAAGCGATATCTATATTCTCTATAACCACATGTCCTCTTTATAACAGGCTTCCCTATCTCCAGAGTTCATCAAAGCCATTGATCAATTTGATTACACCTCCCCTGTCACCAAGATCAACGGTACGATATATTAAGTTATGTTTTTCATTGATTGTAGTCGTATTAAGGTTTCCTTTGACTGGTAAAGTGTTGAAGATGCAGCTCCTTTTGGCACCAGACCATCACTCCTGTGAAAAGGTTCCATTACATTTCTGTAAATACAAAAATGAATAACAAATTCACACCTTAGCACAAACAGGAAATCATGTCCTTCTTTTCTGTTTTACAGTTGCTGTAGACAAACTGCCCAACTTCCTGGCGGCGCCCAGCCCAGATGGGAAGCCGGGCCCACACCATCAGTGCTCCATCCACCTCAACTGTGAAAGTGTGGAAGTACTGGAGACTGCTTACAAAGAGTCCATCAACGGAAAGTATTCAACAAGGTCTGCTCTAGTCTATGGTCTTATGGATGTACAAACGCACAAAAACACAAACAAACACACACACAGCCTCATCCAGTATGGGGTTTCTCTTTTGACAGGCCAATGTTGGAGATGACCATCCCCTCTGTGCTGGATCCCACTCTAGCACCCCCTGGTGCCCATGTTGTGTCATTCTTCACCCAGTTCACCCCCTACTATTTAGAAGGCAAGGAATGGACCGATCAGGACAAGGAAGCATATGCCGATCTCGGTAAGAACTTCTTGAAGCCATCAAAAACTGCTTGGGTGACATTCAGTCAAACAGTGTTCAGTTGTTCATGTTGTGTTGACGGTTCTAACTGTTCCCCTCGGGGCATGTTGTCATTGATTGACCCAAACACAAGACTCAAGCCTGTATTTGTATCTCCCACTCCTCAGTGTTTGACTGGGTGGAGCAATACGCCCCTGGGTTCAAGAGCTCGGTGGTGGGCCGGGATATCCTCACTCCCCCTGATCTGGAGAGGATCTTCGGGCTAACCGGAGGGGTTTGTTGTGGTCTTGTTCTCTGTGGAGGGAGGGATTTCAATGGGTGACGTGGTGGAGCTCCTTTGCCTATCCACACAGGCTCAAGTACGCTGGGAGGAAGAGCGATTTGCATCCCAGACTTTCTTCCAGGTGCTGCCACAGGTGTGGTCTTAAGAACTACATTTTGAAAAGAGACCCTCACACTTTGAACTATAAAGTCAATATATCAAAATGCATTATTTTACAAAAAACCTCCAAACAAAAATGTTTCTGAGGAAATTAGTCTTGGAACCTGAAGGGTTGAAAAGGGTTTAATCTATTCTACTGAAGTGCATACACAGCCTGTGTGATGATGGGATTATTTGTCAGGAGGATTTGCATTTTGCTTAAGAGATAGCTGTTTTTAGTTGTATATTGTGCTCCATGCAATTTCTACTGCATAATATACTCCATACAATTGTATCATCCCTCCGAAGATTAAAAAAAATAAAATAGTTAGGATGGAGAATTGACCTGGTTTGGATAAGAACGGACTTATTTATTTTTTACCACATCCTCTTTTTCTTTGTACTCTTTCCACCCACCGAACCCCCACCATTCTATCACTATTACAAAGGTCATGGTATTTATTATGGAATGTGGGCCTTTTAAGAGAATGTATTGAAGAGATCTATTTGCCCCCACTCTCCGCAGAATATCTTCCATGGATCGATGTCATTGGACCAGCTCTACCTGGCACGACCTTTGCCCTGCCTGTCCAACTACCGCACACCTATCAAAGGGCTGTACTTGTGTGGCAGTGGCTGTCATCCAGGTTTGCTTTGTTTTACCGCTGGGGAATATATCTCCCATCATCTTTGAGGATTGTCGCCTGTAATTTATATAAGAGCTTCAAAGGATTATGAACGCCACCAGTCACATGCAGAGCCAGTGTGACCTTGCCCCACTGATAGTATAGCAGGCCACCTCAAGTCCCTGAGGTATTGCAACTGGTTCTTAAGTCCCTGTCAGTTGGTCACTTTTAGAATAGAGCAAATAGATTTATTTTGATTTTTTTTCTATAGTTAAGCTTCAAATCCAGAAGAGTGTTGCATAGTAGTTTTTGGTTTAGTTAACTTTGACCTTTTAAATGTACCACCTTACCTTCTAATGATTGTGTAGGCCTATTGTGTTTTTAAGACTAACTTCATGTCTTGTAATGTTGTTCCCTTTGCTCATTGTGTTGTTTTGCAGTTTTGCAGAAAAGGTGCTGCATTAATGAAGTTGTAATGAATGATTAGATGATGTGTTTATCTCCCAGGTGGGGGAGTGATGGGGTCCCCCGGCTGGAATGCTGCTCTGGCCGTCATGGCCGACATGAAACGTAGCTAGATGGCATTACCGGATAGACAGCAACAACGTTTGGATCTTGTACCAATGATTTGAGGTTCAAACATCTTGGGGGTTGATGGAGACCCGTGGAAGACCACATGCTGGTGTTAACACTGAGATCGACACATCCCCTCCCTCAAAATAGAGTGTGTAATGTGCCCGATACCATAAACTGTGCTAATGTGAGGGTTTGGAGACATAACAATGGGTCAAATTACAAGTAAAATCTTGTTAAATTAATACAAGAGCATTAAACTTAAATAAATAAGTCCTGGTCAGACATTAACTGATGAATATAGCCAATCAGTGACACAAGATATGCTAATTGAATTAACTAACTGAAAGTCAAATGTGTATAGGCTAACTATTATAGCTTCCCAGTTGCCTCCTGACTCCTACTAATTACTGGAAATTATTATTGTTTACATTTGTATCAATAAATTCAGGTTGAAAATGAAACCAGGAAAGTGCGTCCTTAATTTTGAACATGGCTTGCAAAAGTGAACCCTTCTACACTAGCTTTTATTTTTTACATTATGTCCTGGCAATTAATTTACATTAATGGGGGCATAATAAGTCGGGACTGTCCCTTTAAGGCGCATATTAGGGTGGTTCCAACTACGTTACTGGGTCAGGAAGCGGACTGAACCGACGCGATTACGGCAAAATTCGATACCCGTTGACCAAATGTAGCCAAACAATGTTAACTGCAGTCGTGCACATTGTAATGAAATATATTTGAATTAATAATGCTGGATGGTTGTGCTCATGAAGTTCACAAGGGATTTATGCAGGCTCTTGGGACTCGGGAGCGGTGAGAACCCCCTACTTCTCCAAACTTTCAAAAACTTTTATCCTGGTAGAAAATGAGCGACATAATGGTCTGACCGAAAATGTTTCGCTAAATTTTTTGATTTTTACGATAAGTGTTCAATCTACAGGGTCTCGTCGGATAAGTAAACAGTATACTGCTAGTGAAACTGGGAAAGTGCCCAAATGTTGCCAGCTACACCCTGCTTGCTGTGCCTCGATGTTCGTCGAGAGAACTGATCAAGTTAAACATTGTTTGGTAAACACTTAAAGGCTATATTTGTCCTGTTTATCACATTCCATCGTGATAAATTAAGCGTTTATCATCTTGTATGGGAATCAGGGTTTTTGTTTATGTGGCTGCTCGTTGCCTAAACCAATACAACATAGCTGTAGACAACCGAAATTCGTTTTGCCATGATAAAGACAAACTAAAGTGATGTTTTTTTTTTTTCCTTACTTCCATTCCAGTTTCATTTAGTATGGTGATCAATATGACTAGTGAGTAGTGATGACTATATTTTTGGGAACTAAAGGCTTACCGTCTCGTTCCGTAAGCAGTTTGAAGGCTACATTAACATTCGTGTCTATTATGGGCATCTGGAATGCCATCTAAGGTAAACCGCTCATATTTTAAGTAGCCTACTCAGAAAGAAATGGAAATTTAAATTATATTCCCATGTGGATAATTCACTTTACACGTTAGGCAGCGGTATAAGTAGCCTACTAACTGTTTTGGGAAGAATAACTTGAGACTGCAAAGATAATTCCCTTAGATCTTTTGCTAAAACAGGAGTAGATATACGCATTTGACTGAAGAGACCTTCTGGGTAGGTCTACTGAAACATTCCTCTGACTGTATTGTTGTAAAGGGAGATTTTGGTTGGTTGTCGATGCACGGGGCCTCCTGTTTCTATGCAGGTGGAACCGTCAACCGGACAGCTTTTGCAAAAATAGAAACCTCTCAAACCCGCCTATATAACGATAACATATTCGCTGATGACTGCAGGCTATAGGTTTTCGGATGAGATGCCAACAATAGTCAATCTGAAGCTCTCACGAGTCGTGGTGCTGCAGAACTGTTATGGCATTGCAAAACACTAAAGTGATGCTTGACACAATTTGCAGACCAAAGATGTGGGGCAGTGTACGAGACTCTTTGTTTATTAAATATTAATTGTTGGTTATTCCACAGAGGAAAGAAAATAGGTAATCACTTCATGTCTACAGCCAAATAAGTGTGTGTGTGTGTGTGTGTGTGTGTGTGTGTGTGTGTGTGTGTGTGTGTGTGTGTGTGTGTGTGTGTGTGTGTGTGTGTGTGTGTGTGTGTGTGTCAGGGAATTTGACTAAGACCCAGAATTTCTAAATTTCCTATACCATTATAGGAATAGTTCATACGATTAATTTATCTGCACCTTTTCTCTCGTATCAGCTGGTGTTTTTCGTGCAAACAAAACTTCCAACATGTTTAAGAGCAAAACAGTCGCATAATAGTCTAATTGTGTTACTTTTAGAACTGCAACTAACGATTATTTCCATAGAGGATGAGGGAAGAAGCGTGAGAATAAGACATGAAACTGGAGTGGGAGTTGGATGTAAAAATTAAGATTAACAATTAAGTCTGTTAAATGTTATAAACGATGGCAAATGCCATCCCAAGTTCCCAGAGTAGAGTCTAAGGGGATGTCGTTAGTGGGCTTTGTTTTATCTGATGAGCAGCAGAGAAAAAAGATTAGAATGATCCATGAACCAAATATATGAATTAAATTACAACAATAAGCATCAGATGTTTATTCATACTTGCTAAATTACTTGACAACTAATTTATTATCGATCATTATCTTTTGCTATAGAGCTGTTCAAGGTACCAGAAGTGCTCTGCATACTGAGCGGTCTTTATGTTGGGGTTATGACACCTCATGCACTCCCAGGGGAGCACAGGTTCTGCACAGCGTTTATCGTTGCAGCCCTAGTTACATCAGCTATATGCTCTGGGAGACTGCAGGGATTTGAGTGCTTTTCTGTCTCACTGCAAGAAAAGGGCACGGAAATGATCTTGTGCTAAACTGCATTTATTCGTTTTGGTAACCACAAGTGCCAGCTTCCTACTATGGTCTATACTATTCATTGTTTGCCATCAACTATTCATTATGCTCGCAAGTAACTGAATAGAAATTCTGCAATGTTTGAACTCCTTGCAAGTTCCATACTGACAATAAAACGACGGAAAACCTGATAGAGTTGTGTTCCTCTCAAGGGGCCAAGACACAGTATGGTTCTCGCTTCGGTTCCTAACAATACTCCTAAATGCAATATTGGTTTCTGATCTTTTTAAAGCTCTTTTGTACCACACAGCTTAACGTGACACGTTGAAAGAAATGTGTTGCTGATTTGTGCGCACACACAGAGAAACACACAGGACACACAATACTATTAAGCAGAAGGCTACAGTAGTGTAACACAAACCCGAGGACTGGGTACTGGTTTATACTTGGGAAAACAAACTGGAATGTTCCTAGATATCTTTTAAGCACATCTATTATCGTTTCTCTGAGAGTTACAGATGCTAACCCCTATAACTGTGGGGGCAGGATAGTGTGGGGGATGAACTCCTTGTCAAAAGGTCCTTGGTTCGATCCCCAATATCCCCAACCTACCTGTGGGCACGATGCCATCCTCTACTGTCTCCTGTTATTTATTCTTCTGCCCATAATGCCCCCCACCCTGCTGCTCGTGTTGACTCTAGAACAATGTGTTTGGGTGGAATGCCCTGACAGAGTGTCCTCTCCCAGGTCCTAATGTCCAGCCCGTGGAGGAGCTGCTGGACTGTGGTCATGCCCCCTCTGATCCTCATGTGGGCTCCCTGTCACAGGTGAACAAGCTTTTCTTTCTTATCTTAGGAATGTTCCTCTGTGAATCTCTCCTCATACTGTTTCCCACTAGATCGCGTGGGAGCTTATGCTGCCGACTCATTCTGTGAACCACTTCAAGGCTACGTCCCTCATTCATTGTCTATAAGAGATCGCTCTTCTGAGCAATTGTTGGTGATTATGAAGTCGTATTGTAACATATCCTTAAGTGTGTGTGTGTGTGTGTGTGTGTGTGTGTGTGTGTGTGTGTGTGTGTGTGTGTGTGTGTGTGTGTGTGTGTGTGTGTGTGTGTGTGTGTGTGTGTGTGTGTGTGTGTGTGTGTGTGTGTGTGTAGGACATTCTCAATGGAGAGGACGGTCTGAGCGAGGAGGAGAAGGCGAAGAAGCGAGCGGAGCGACGCAGAGCTAAGAGGAAGGTATGGCTGCTCGCTCACTCCTGTGTGAGTGTCCTCCAGTCAGGTGGTTCACTGAGCAGGCGTTAGTGCAATGACCAGTGCTGCTCTGGGCGCTGTACTGATGTTTGCTTCATCATATTATTATTTATATTTAAATGCATCCCCCTCTTTATTTCCAGCGTCAGAGGGAACGTAAGAAGCAGGAACTGGTTAAACAGAGTGAGAACGCTGAGCAGGTATGGGTCATTTTAAACTGCGTGTGTTGTGCTCTTTTCCAGTGACTTCCAAAATGTGCAATAACGTCTACGTTTCTGTACTTTAGGACGAAGACGAGGATGGCAGCGCAGACTCTGAATGCGACGAGAGTGAGTCAGACGCAGAGGTGGTTGCCGTGGACGACGATGAGGAGGAGGTTTTCGAAGTTGAAGAGGAGGAATGGGCAGAACACGCGTCGGTTCCTCAAAGTGAGGAAATGTCCCCGGGCGTGGCTCCCTTAGGGACGAAGGGTCATCAGAAGAGCCACGCCCGGCCCAGTGAGGAGGTAGGAGGGGGCAGTGGGGGCTCAGGGGCGCAGTAGTGGTTGACGTGTACGGGAATGCCCTGTTTCAGCTCGGATTGGGATGACAGTTCTATGAAGGTGGGATATGATGTTACGTATGAAATCCAATACGAATCACAGCGTTATACTATTAAGGTCCTGAAAAGCTTAACACTCTCAGACGTGGCCATGAACATCTACTGCTGCACAGACGAAGCTTCACACCGACACGCATCGCTCACGACGAAGGCGTCCCTTCATCATGAAACGGATGTGCCTCTGAATAGGCACTTTCACTTCACAAAAACAACGCGTCTGCAATTCAGTGAAAAAGGAAAGTTCCAAAACTGGTCAGCGGAGACATGCAAATACAGGAATTAACCTGTTTCCGTGTCACTATCATTAACCGAATCACGTCTAAAATGGAAGAAAATGGATTCACTGTCCTTTGAGTCATTGTTTGGCTGCAGCTTACAATAAGTGTAACTTTTGATTACCTTTTAGACGTAATTATTTACTCTTAAAGATGGCTAATGTACATCACAGGTTACAAACACCCAAAGTGATGTCTGGCAATTGCTGGCAAGAAATAAGTGTTCATTTCAAGATTTGTAATAGAAAAGCACCTTAGTATTTCCATCTCTGAAATGCAACATAGAAATGTCGTATTAAGTATAAGTCCAAAATAAGTCCAAAGTAAGTCCAAAATAACGAATCATTTAGCTTTTTGAATGTCTGCTGACGTAACGTCAGCCCGGGGTTATCTGCTCTGAACGTAACGTCAGCCCGGGGTTATCTGCTCTGAACGTAACGTCAGCCCGGGGTTATCTGCTCTGAACGTAACGTCAGCCCGGGGTTATCTGCTCTAACGTCAGCCCGGGGTTATCTGCTCTAACGTCAGCCCGGGGTTATCTGCTCTAACATCAGCCCGGGGTTATCTGCTCTGAACGTAACATCAGCCCGGGGTTATCTGCTCTGAACGTAACATCAGCCCGGGGTTATCTGCTCTAACGTCAGCCCGGGGTTATCTGCTCTAACGTCAGCCCGGGGTTATCTGCTCTGAACGTAACGTCAGCCCGGGGTTATCTGCTCTAACGTCAGCCCGGGGTTATCTGCTCTGACGTAACGTCAGCCCGGGGTTATCTGCTCTAACGTCAGCCCGGGGTTATCTGCTCTAACGTCAGCCCGGGGTTATCTGCTCTGAACGTAACATCAGCCCGGGGTTATCTGCTCCCCACCCCAGGAGCCTGAGTGGGATGTCAGCAGCGCTTTCTTCGCCAACGCTGCGAGCCACATCAGACCCAAGGGCTCGGCTCGCAGGTCCAAGGAGAACCAGGAGAACGAGACCAGGAGGTCTAAGGAGAACCAGGAGAACGAGACCAGGAGAGAGGTGAGGAGGAGCTCCTGGTTAGATTCACTAGGAATTGAACTACTGATACCAGCATGCATACGAGACCAGGAGAGAGGTGAGCAGAAGCTCCTGGTTAGACTCACTAGGAACTGAACTACTGATACCAGCATGCATACGAGACCAGGAGAGAGGTGAGCAGAAGCTCCTGGTTAGACTCACTAGGAACTGAACTATTGATGCCAGCATGCATACGAGACCAGGAGAGAGGTGAGCAGAAGCTCCTGGTTAGACTCACTAGGAACTGAACTATTGATGCCAGCATGATGCTTCCATTCAGCGGCAGAGTGGCAGTATACTGCTGCCATCACTACCCGCTTAACGGCTTCAGCTTCAGTCTGATAAAGGAAAATGTGAACATTGAACCAAGAATGTAAACAAAACGATATAGGCTACCGCCATAGCCCCGCTACAGGATTTCACTCATTGACAGGATGGTTCATTAATAAATTGTTTCAAGCAAAGTTTAAAGGAATCAAAGAATTTTAAGAAAAGACTTGAAAATAAATGAAGCAGAATCAAAACAATTGAACAATAACTTGCCTTCCTTTCAGATAAATGGTGGTCCAGATAATTCAACTAAGAGAAGTGCTTCGTTGACAGGTAAAGTGTGTGTGTGTGTGTGTGTGTGTGTGTGTGTGTGTGTGTGTGTGTGTGTGTGTGTGTGTGTGTGTGTGTGTGTGTGTGTGTGTGTGTGTGTGTGTGTGTGTGTGTGTGTGTGTGTGCTCTTGTTGCACTGATCTGCCACATGGCTCTCGGGTGTCGCTGTGAACGGTTTCTGTTGTGCAGAGAAGGGGATCAAGCTGGTGCAGGAGGGCCAGTACTCTCAGGCAGTCAGCATGTTTACAGAAGCTATCCGCTGTGACCCCGACGACTACAGGTACGCCACGCGTGTGTTGTTGGAACATGCTACAAGGTCATCAGAAGAATCACAAACGCATTCCATTTAGCACGATTTCATCTTCTAGCAGGGCATTCGTTCATGAAGAGATATACAAATAAAGAAAAGCTGAAAGGTTAGGTTGACGTAGGTTTCTGCTGTTCTGGGGTTTGCTTCCACGTCCAGGTTCTTTGGGAATCGCTCGTACTGCTACAGCTGTCTGGACCAGTACCCCCTGGCCCTGGCCGACGCAGAGCGCTCTATCTGCCTGGCCCCCGACTGGCCCAAAGGATACTTCCGCAAAGGCACTGCTCTCATCGGCATGAAGGTGGGCCCGGTGTGACCAGTACTGCTGGAGCTAATGGTTAACGTGTTAACCCTTGAAGACTTCAATGTAATACTGTAATAGACTGTTGTACTGCTGGAGCCAATGGTTAACGTGTTAACCCTTGAAGACTTCAATGTAATACTGTAATAGACTGATGTATCCACTCTGCTGGAGCCAATGGTTAACGTGTTAACCCTTGAAGACTTCAATGTAATACTGTAACAGACTGATGTACCACTACTGCTAGAGCCAATGGTTAACGTGTTAACCCTTGAAGACTTCAATGTAATACTGTAATAGACTGTTGTACCACTACTGCTAGAGCCAATGGTTAACGTGTTAACCCTTGAAGACTTCAATGTAATACTGTAACAGACTGATGTATCCACTCTGCTGGAGCCAATGGTTAACGTGTTAACCCTTGAAGACTTCAATGTAATACTGTAACAGACTGATGTATCCACTCTGCTGGAGCCAATGGTTAACGTGTTAACCCTTGAAGACTTCAATGTAATACTGTAATAGACTGATGTATCCACTCTGCTGGAGCCAATGGTTAACGTGTTAATCATTGAAGACTTCAATGTAATACTGTAACAGACTGATGTATCCACTCTGCTGGAGCCAATGGTTAACGTGTTAACCCTTGAAGACTTCAATGTAATACTGTAACAGACTGATGTATCCACTACTGCTGGAGCCAATGGTTAACATGTTCGGTCAAAGTTATGGTCGTGGTTATTCCTTTACGTCTTGTTTTTCTGTGTTTATTTGCAGAGGTACAGCGAAGCAGAGAAAGCGATGGCGCAGGTTTTAAATCTAGACAAGGACTGCGAAGAGGCAGTCAACGACCTCTTTCACTGCAAAGTGCTGCAGTTGATGGTAAATACTGTCAACTGTAATGTAATTAAGTCATTGCATCACTTTTTAAGGGAGGTTCTAAAATGTACCTTACAGCTAAAATTGTTCTGTGCTTTTGCACATTGGTAGTATCCATGGTTTACCTCATTTGTGCAAAAATAAATCATTAAGGATTTATTTATTCAAGCATTTTAGAACCTCTCCCTCATTTAATACAGTGTTCAGCCATTGGTATCTGCTTCTGAGGCCAAAGGCTTTTGGTTGGATCCCGGGGTCTTACCTCTACCTACTAGGCATCCTTGTTGAAGGAGTTGCCTGCACTTTAAAGACGTATCTGTATTCACTCTGGTTCTCTTGGGTTTAACGTGTCGGTTAATGATCACTGTACCTTCCTCACCCTCCTGGACCCCCTGTCTCGCTCTCCAGGCGTACGGTGTTGGAGAGACTCAAAGCGTGCTGCTGCTGGAGCAGCTGTCCACGGTGCAGGCCGTTCTGTCCTCGTTCCCGGACGCTAACAGAGGTAGGTGCTCTGGGTTAGCTCCGTCACACACACCGATACACACACACTTCTTCAGTCAGATAATTCCCTTTTTCCCACACTTTGATCCCCAAGCACATAACAACATGTTCATCCATGATGTGACCCCCCACCCAGGCTCATCCCAGAGACCAACCTGCTGTTGGCTCAGTGGGTTCTCTCTCTCACTCAGAAGCTAGCTTACCGATACGTCAACCTTTTTTGTTGTCGTTTTATTAACAAATCTTTGGGATAATGTTACATTTTCCTCTTCTCGTTGCAGTTGGGAGCCAGGATTCATCCTTGATGCAGCCAGAGTAACTATTTGCTCTTGGGGAAATAATATTAAATTTTTCCTATTGAGTGTGAAACCACTTGGATTTAAATTGAATATCTCAATTGGAGAGTTGTTGTTTGCTGAAATGTGTTTTTCTGATGATCAGAAGCCCGTGTCTGTCGCTGTGGGTGGGCAACGTGACGACCGAGTTGACAGAGAAACACTTACGGGACCTTTTTAAAACGTATGACCTACTTCCACTGGCTTGCTGTGCATTTACCACCCTTACTGAAATAAGGAAGACATTCTTTGTCTTTTGAATTCCAAATATTTAACCACAATATTATATGGTCGAAGGGATGATTTTGAGTGTCACTTTTTTTTCCGAAGGTATGGTGAAATAGACAGTATCCGTGTGCTGCATGAGAAGTTTTGTGCCTTTGTCAACTTCAAGAACGCCACCATGGCGGCACGCGCTCTGGAGAAGCTGAACGTATGAGCCTGCCCGCCACCACTAGAACACACAACCCACAGCCCACACTCTGACCTCTTTAGTTCACATTGAGCAACGTTGTAGTCTGAGAAATGTTGAGTACAGTTACCCCATTAGCCGAGAACACAGTCAGCTAGTCTTCCTAGGGCGCACAGAACACACAGACAAAATATAACTCGCAATACAAAAACATGCAGATATGTGCATGGTTAATGAGCATGACGTGACTTAAAACAGGCAGTGATGGATGCCGGAGGATACTGCCTCCACAGTGGAATCCAGGTGTTCCAGATGTTCACGTCGACTCGCTGTCGGTTCACAGGGTTGTAGCATCGAGAACACGCGCCTGGTGGTACGGTACCCCGACCGCCGCACCCAGAAGGCCCTCTCCATCCCCCTGAGAGCCAGCCTGCCGGCCGTGCAGCAGGCAGCCGTGCAGCAGGCGGCCGTGCAGCAGGCAGCCATGCAGCAGGCAGCCGGGTGAGTGGCTCTACAGCAGCCGAGCTGGGGGACGTTGTACACTCGCATGTAGGCCCTTGGCGTACGTTATGGAAAGAAGCAAAGTTCTTGAATAGCTGCAATTAAGGTTTTAAGGAGTTTTGAATAACTTGATACATGTTAGCAGATTAACCATATTAATGGTTAAATAAATAAGAAAACGGGTTTGGGATATTATACAAATGTTTTATTTATAAAACAGTATATACAGCTAGATATCCAAATCCAAAGTGCTAATCATATTCGACAACACGATTGTAAAATGTCTGGAGGAACCTCCCAGAATGCTCGTCTACCGTCGTCCAACACATGACCTGCTGCGTTGAGTCCTTCAGTTCACTGATCAGCTTCTCCTCCTCCAGGCCGAGGCGACGCGGCCCGGTCAACGAAGAGGAGTGTTACTTCTGGAGGACGACCGGCTGCCATTTTGGAGACAAGTGTCGCTACAAGCACTTTCCTGATCAGAAGGGCCAGGACAGGAAGCCCTGGCAGCCTTGAGCACGCTTTCCTTTTTTGATAAGGGAGCCGGAGCCGGGATTCCCAAGCCTGATTCAAGGGAGAACTTTCCGAAGGTGGTATCCAAAACAACGTTCTGCTCGCCATTTGTTAGACGACCAGACCTGGACTTTGAAAATGAGGACCACAGACAGTACGTAAACGGATGGAAGCTCACGAACGAGGCCTTCGAGCCGTGACACCTCACTATTCCAGCCCCTGTCCATGTAGTCAAGTTATTATCTCATATCCAGAGTTACCGTGCTAACTATGACTCAATTTAATGGACACTTCTATTTAGTTTATTTTAATACTTTTAGTGTCGTTTTATCAAACTTTTTAATTTCAGGTAAGCACGACGTGGTTTCAGTTAACTCTAATACTTTAGTTTTTATGCATTGTTCTAATAGTAATTCTGTGTTTAATTGTCAGATAAGAACTTTGACTAAGTTTCTCCGGTTTACCATTGCATATTTAGAGTTTGCTGTGGAGGCATTATCTTTTACTTTCTCGCGTTAACACTGCAGAGCTGGGGTCATTTCCCCGCTGGGTCGACCGGGTGAGACATGCAAAGCTCTCTGTCCGGCCAGACAGCGGCTGGCTGGTGGCGGGCTCTGATTTGTGGCAGACACCCGCCCTCTCATCTCAGCCTATGTAGCGCCTCTCTCTTCCTGTGCCAGTAGCGGCAGACCAAAGACCAACACTCGTTTGGTATTTTAAGTTTCCCCCAACGCTGCCCACACTGGTAACTTAGAAGGCGCCTATAACTTTCTTTGCTGCAAAAAATGTTTAGTCCAAACTCGCAGAGAGTCATCAGTAATTCGAGAGCTGAATCACATGACGTAGAACCGTACATTTATGAAGTAATGTGTCGATTCGGTCGTAGGTTTTATGACCCCTTTGGCAGGCCTTTCTAAAATACTAATAATTATATAATTGGAGGCCAAAACACTAGTGTGTTAAGCAGTTATACAACCATTGATTATCAATGAATGAATATCTACATTTGATCCCCTTATGCAGTTCTACAAATGCTGTCAAATATCTAATTAAAACTGGGGTTAGAGTTGAGGTATTTTCTGGCTCTAGCTACTTCATGATGCAATTAAGTGTGGTGTGCTCTTCTGTATCCTGTGGCTTAGAGGAAGTGACAGTTGGATCATTTTGCGCAGCGCATGACAAACTATCCATATCCGCTTCTTTTTTTACCCTTTCTCAGTTTTGTTTCTCTCTCGGTCTCCGTATGGTTTGAGGACCTTCCACCCAATGTAAATGCTACCACATCACACCATAGCCGTGTGATGGCTGGTCAATCTGGCAAAATAGACCTTGATTAAAAGGTATACCATATTCAGGACGATGCCGTAACATGCATGTACTTAAAGTCAGTGTTTTGTTTTTGTTTGCTTCGATTTTTTTATTTTTCATTATATTGAGAGGCCTGCAATTCAGTATTTCACTAAACAATAGCAAAATGCTTCTTCTTGTCTCTGACGAACATAAAAACACTAGATTAAGGGAGCACTAGCCTATTGGCTTTACTGTAACTTTGGCTAGAATTCAAACTTGCCACACTACGTTGTATCTCAAACTATGCACAATATAGCGTACATATTTATTTTTATATTTATACCTAAGCGTAACCAAACTTCATATATTTAGCTTTGAAATATCCTTTCTTGTGTAGTGGTCGAAATAAGAGGGGCTTTCACAACATTTCCCAACTAGACACGATTTAATTTTTCCTGTACAAGTACCTCTGTGAACAGTTTTAGGGAAAAGGCTCCTATTGCTGACTGTCTTAAGAGTTGGGTAAAACAATCTGTCACAATGTTTAGTTCTGCTTCCCTGTGGTTCTTAAGTTGCCCCTTTTTTATTTTTCTTGTAGTATGGGCAAGAGTTTCAAGGCCAAGCCGTGGGGATAGCCGACGGATATAACTCGTACTCCTAATGGTTATACAAGACGGATACTAATGCCTTTTGTATCACTGTGCTTTACAATTTATGCACAGCACACACAAGACTCAAGTTGTTGTGCGTTATGTGGTATTTTATTTTATTCTTCTAATCTGATGCCTGTTTTCAAAAAGTGGCCATTTCGATGGGTTTGATGTTATATATTTGGCACAGAATTTTATGTTTATTCCATCTAGGCAAACTCGAATATAAAAAAAAGAAAGCTTTTAATTGATTTAACTTCAGCATTGCACTCCCCTCACTCTTTTTAGTTACCAAATATTTTGTGCTCAGTTATGTACTGAACTGCAAGAGCCTTTTTTTGTATTTAATAAATTTATTTGAATTATTTATTATTTGTGTCTCTAATTACAATCAACAAATGTGTTTGTGGCAAGATTTTAATCGGATTAGTTCATTCACTCCACTGTGGCTATTAACGTTATTCATGCTCACCATCACTAGGTGGCAGTGGTGTACCTCCTTTATATTTTTGTCTGAACTGGTGACAGTCACAGTAGACCCATAGACATCCTTCTCTCGCCATCGCTAGTGCTGAAAATGAGCTTCAAATCATTCCTGATGCCCTAACTCTTTCCCCCCATTGAAGAGGTTAATCAAAGCATGCAGGGCTCATGTGGGGTATAAGCCAGGCCTGTCATCACTGCTGGGAGACAGTGGTGGGGCCAGACCTAAGGATGGGAGTGGGGAAACTAACCACTCAAACCAAAGGGAGAGGTAGACTCTAGGAATGTATGGGAAAGCGTTGGCTCGGTATCCACCAGGCTGAACCCAGGCCAGGGTGCGAGTACAGGCCAACTCCACGTCTATTTAAATAAAGTGCAGGGAGTGTGCAAAGAGGGAACTAATAATGAAGCTTGAATATCCATCTTGTGATGCCCTTATAGCTCCCGTTAATTCACTGGAATTCGACAACAAATTCAAAATCTAAATTTATCTTGTTTAACTAGAGTACTGAATTCCTTCCCCGCCAAGGCAGGCAACGACAATCAACACTCAGTTATGTACAGTTGTGCAACCAATTCGGTATGACATTTTTTTCATTCAATGAAAAGATGCAGGGTGTTTTGAAAGGCCTACGTTCAAAGACTGTTGAACCACAGAAATAACGAATATCTTTAACTCCGTTTACTGTGAAGTCATTTTAGTTATCTAATTTGGTGTCTGAGTAACTGTTGGCAATGTTGAAACCTAGCTGTTTGAGATAAACATTATGCTAGGCTTACTCCCTAACAATTGGACATAGCGACTGCAATGGGTTTTGACTACTGATGACTCAAGCTCAATGGATGAAAGCATGTAGTAAACATTGTAACGTCACCTACATCTAACGCCCCTTTGTGCTATGTGCAAGCACCTAAAGGTTCCCTTTTTCAAGCATGAACATGATTGAAAAGGAGTGTCACAAAGAAAAGGAGATTGTTGATTATATGGATTATAAAACAATATGTATCACAGTAAAATACATTACAATTTTTAAATGGCTGAGACATAATCACATTAAATATGGTAATTTCAGGTTCCTTTCTTCTGTCCCTGACATTCAGACCTCTGATTTTAACCATATAGTCATAACTTCTCACTTACTTTGTTTTGATGTACTCTAAGGATTGGCCTCTGATGCAATTTACTTCCACAAAAAAAGAAAATCCTTAACCTGTCCTTTCTGAATCCTACGGCTGTCTGTCTCGTGGCTCTTTAGAAACTTGCTTGTGCAGCACATTTTTTCTAAATTTTGAGTTACTCTGTTCACAGCCTCACTTGAAGGCACTTTGGATAAACGGATCGGCTACATGCCCAAATGTACAGTAAATGCACTTCACAGAGAAACATAACGTAGCCCAACCCCCTAGGAAGGCAGCACCTGCGTGACATCTCGACAGTGTTGCGACTTCACAGTGAGGGCTAATGTTTCATGTCCAGGAATAGACCCTGTTGGCCTAAAACGGAGTCGCTGAGGTTTGCTTTAAATCTGAAATACACTCTAAACAAACTATCAACACAACACAACCATAAGGGCGCCCAAAAGACCAGCCAGGCGGCTAAATTAGTCATAAACCTTCCCAAAATGTTAAATAAACAAACAGCTTCCAAACAAGTGGAAAGACGCTTGCTGCCCCTGGAGAAAACCCAAATCTAAACACGTTGGAAATGCAAGGTAACGGGACCAAGAAAAAAACACGCCATCTCCATCTATCTTGAACACACCAGAAACAATCTAGTCTTGCACTGTATTCCCACTAGGGTTGGAGGATGAAAAGCCATAGCAAGGACCAAAGGTTTTGGTGGGGCAATCGTGAACACAATTGTTGTGGTACCATGACAACCACCCGGATGAAGGGATGAGATATGATATTCTCACCAGGTCTCCCCCATCTCACTGTGGCTAACGTCCCTACACCCAGGGCTATAAGGGGGGCAGGCCTATTTTAAAGTGGTGGTTTGTGGCCTACAACTCAACAAGGAAATATCTACCCCGTCCCTGTGGTTCTGCCCTGCTTCTTTTGGATACTGAAGAACCAACTCTTTTTTTACTTCCACATCCGTCCCAAGTATTGATAGATCGTTTGATACAAAGCCTTAAAGGAGCTATATATAGCATATGTACTGTACTTAACCATATAATGAACATGATTTCTCAGAGATTAAGGAAACAGGCTCAAAACAATGCTACAGTATGGTCGTTTTTATTGGTCTTCAATATTTTATACCCACAGAAGATGACTCACAATGTGTGTCCCCAATCCACTTATGTTCGGTACTAGTGCTTCGTAAAATGAAATACACACGGCAAATTGACGATCCTCAAACAAAAAAAATTAAGTTGTGTAAGATGTGGATGCATACATAGCATACACCTGTAGAGGGCGATATACATATCAAAAGCAGTGAGTTGTAACCCACAGAAGGCTATTCAGATTGCGTGTAAAACAATCCACAAATATCAGTAACTTGTGCTCTGTAAAGTGACATCTACACAAATATTTCACGATATGGGAACCTATTGCCCTCCTAATAACTATTATGATATATATATATATATATATATATATATATATATATATATTATGGTTATCAATGAGGTGAACGCCATCGATAAGTGTATCCACACATGTGTATTGACTTGTTTGTGTGTCTAATTCTGTCCTGAAAGTGAGATTTTGTTTTGCATTTCTTGATCATGAAATATTTTTGTGGATATAATTTTCCAAGTACATTATATTTGTTGATTGTGGTGCAGGACATGTGAATTGCCTCCTGTCGGTTACAAGAGTGATTGAGTATTTCCTTTTCGTAACACCCCTCTACCTTCCTAGAACTCTCAGCCGACTCTAAAATCTCAGTGATCGAATTCCGGCTGAAACTGTAAAATATATTAATTGATCACTTTCAGGCCACCGCTACATGTTTACCTATTTTACAGAGTCACACATCTCCAAAAGCAGCACCATTTATTCTCTGAAAACGAAATAACATTAAACAGATAACACTTATTTTACTAATGACATTACAATTTATTTATTGTATTTAATGGTTTAATCGCATTTAGCTAGTAAACTGAGTGTATTAACACAAGCTAGCTAGACTAATACCCTCAGTTTACTAGCTAAAACAATGCAAATATAAAGTAAAAACAAGTGTTATCTGTATTGTGTTATTTCGTCTTTGGCAACATGAGCGCAAATGTTTTTTGAAACCTGCCTGGCAACGGACAATCGCGTCGAACGATGACGTAATGTTTCGAACGCGAATTACGTAGGCGGTACAATTTTCGCCCCCGGTACAATTTTGGTGTGACAGAGCCAGTTTAATGCGCCACATTTTTTGCCGGATTGACCCCATGTGCGTATGGTCAGCAAAGCCCCACATTGCACCCAAAGCCCCTGCAGGGTGGTGGTCCTACCATAGAGGCAGAGGCCCCTGCACGGTCGTGGTCTTACCATAGAGGCAGAGGCCCCTGCAGGGTGGTGGTCCTACCATAGAGGCAGAGGCCCCTGCAGGGTGGTGGTCCTACCATAGAGGCAGAGGCCCCTGCACGGTGGTGGTCCTACCATAGAGGCAGAGGCCCCTGCACGGTGGTGGTCCTACCATAGAGGCAGAGGCCCCTGCACGGTCGTGGTCTTACCATAGAGGCAGAGGCCCCTGCAGGGTGGTGGTCCTACCATAGAGGCAGAGGCCCCTGCAGGGTGGTGGTCCTACCATAGAGGCAGAGGCCCCTGCAGGGTGGTGGTCCTACCATAGAGGCAGAGGCCCCTGCAGGGTGGTGGTCCTACCATGGAGGCAGAGGCCCCTGCAGGGTGGTGGTCCTACCATAGAGGCAGAGGCCCCTGCAGGGTGGTGGTCCTACCATAGAGGCAGAGGCCCCTGCACGGTGGTGGTCCTACCATAGAGGCAGAGGCCCCTGCAGGGTGGTGGTCCTACCATAGAGGCAGAGGCCCCTGCAGGGTGGTGGTCCTACCATAGAGGCAGAGGCCCCTGCAGGGTGGTGGTCCTACCATAGAGGCAGAGGCCCCTGCAGGGTGGTGGTCCTACCATAGAGGCAGAGGCCCCTGCAGGGTGGTGGTCCTACCATAGAGGCAGAGGCCCCTGCACGGTGGTGGTCCTACCATAGAGGCAGAGGCCCCTGCAGGGTGGTGGTCCTACCATAGAGGCAGAGGCCGCAGCTGCTTGGGGCCCCCCTACCAACCTAAAAAAAACGACTATTTTTAATGCAGAGACGAAGCAAGACAAGTTCAAATGCACAAATACAATTAAGGGTTAGGAAAAGGGTTAGGTCAAAGTTACCGAAGCGGCTCAAATAAAAGAAAGAAGCTAAAAGACGCCGGTAAGTATTTGGCAACCCTGCCAAAGATCACCCACTTATTACGGCTACTGTTGGGGATACAGAACAACAACGTCCAAAGCGTTGAACACGCCGCTACAGCAGCAGCAGCTAGCTGTGAAGTGGTTGGGTGAAGACCTTTCAGAAGACGTCAATAAGTATATTGTAAGATATTGTAAGTGTCACTTACTATATCCTCTATCTTGTACATGGGTTTGTTTGTAGAACATTTGAAATTTTCAATCTCAACTGTAATGTCAATTCACTTACAATATCCTCTTGTACAAGGGTTTGTTTGTAGAATGATTGAAAAATTTAGTTTGAGAATCCGGACTGGGTGGGTGGGGAATGGAATCGTTTAGCGTGGTGTGGTGGCAAAATCGCTCCCTTCATTAGAAAAAATAAGCGGGTCAACTTTCAGACGATTCATCGTCGCTTGTCATTGTCAAAATAGAAGAATGGCGCTCGCCTTAAAATGTAATATTGCGCTTTTGTTTCCACATGTGAGCGTCTTAGAAATGGTGAGAAGGGGGTGTGCCGATAAAACTCGCCAATATTGACTGCAGTACCCATTTTAAACACTAGGTTTCCATGTTACATATTGTACCTTTAACCTGGCCATCAAAGAACTTAAATGTCCCCCTTGAAAAATTCAACGTGTCAACATGTTATCCATATCCCAAAATATCAATAGAGAAATTATATAATGACATTTTACCCTATGTCCCCTCTGTTTCTTTAATAAATTGCTTTCCACATAAGATAGACCATTGACGAAAAGGTCTTTGTATGGTCTAACGGCATTTCAATTGAGAAAAGAAGAAAGAGTGGAAAGACAGACACAGAGGGAGTATAGAGGTGGACAAGATGAAAGAAGGGGTGTGAGGGAGGAAGAAAAGAGGGAGGGAAGGGAGGACTGAGAGGAGAACGTCTAGTAAGTAAACTCCTTCACTCACTCACTCACTCACTCCTTCTCAGCTAGTGGTGTCCAGGACTGCAACACTGTTTGTCACCAGGTAGGTCCCAATCCAGCCTCTGCAATGCCATGCCTAGGGTTTATTTGATTCATATTTAGATTTATTTTACAATTGTTTCTGAATGTCTTGTCACTTAAGCCTAGCTTACTTAATTAATGTTTAGTTAAACCACAAGCATTTAATGAAGTTAATCTTAAATAATGATTTTATGTTTTATGAGAGATATGCTTATATAGATGCGACGAAATGTAGGCCTCAACGTTTCTAGGCTGTCGACATTAATGTCTTTAACGCCTCAACCATGATGATTTACTGCTAACCTTTTGTAAGAACCCGCTTGTCTTTATGTGAGTATTGCCCTTAGGGTGTCACAGTATTTCCGTAATGATAAGTTTAACTTCTAACGTGTAAGCTGGCAATGTAACAATTACATGTCTACGTTTGCATGAATAAAACAGGCCTTTTCCTCACGTTGAGGCTTGGTTTCAACTGAATCATTTAAACACGGTAGCCGGTAATTATTCCTGAAAATGTTAGGAATCCAAGGTATTTGATGGACAATTATGAAACCGCAAGCTCCAGAAGGTACATTCCATAAAACCAGCTAGAGATGTTCTAGAATTGAAAAACGTTAATAATAAGTTGGTATTGCCTTTGCCCCATTTTCGACCGTTCGGTTGCGTTGGCCATATTCTTTAAACGCATTTGTATTTGCTGATTGGCAAGTGCCTCAACATTCACCCTTTAACACCAGCCACATGCTTAACGCTATATTGGTATGACAATAAACTAGCCTACGACATATAGGCTGTTATTTAAGTTGGCAATAGTTAGTATGGGGCAGTGAAAGTGAATGAAGCTTACCATATTGCCGCATAACCGACTTAATGAAGTTGCATAAGTAAAGCCTTTAATTACGCTCATTGCCCTTAGATTGGACTCTCCAGATACGATGATACGCATCGTGACCCTCTGCTTGAGCGCGCTCCTCCTGCTCGCACTCTGCCAGCCGGGAGAGCCACAGCGGCAGACCTCAGCGCGCCGCTCAGCCCGCGCTCCTGCCCCCAAAGTGCGTCTGGCGGGGAATAGTGCACGAGAAGTGAACGAGGGACGAGTGGAGGTGCTGCACAACAACACGTGGGGAACTGTTTGCGATGACGAGGTGGACATCAAGCTGGCCAATGTGGTGTGCCGCGAGCTGGGCTTCCAGACTGGAATCACGTGGGCACACAGCGCCAAGTATGGTCAAGGAGAAGGTGAGAGCTCTTTGAAGATCAGCACTACGTTTCAGTCGGGGGTGATTTCAATACACTAACGTATAGCTGAAAACAACCGAATGAAAAAACAACTCATATCAGCAGCCTGCTTTCTGTATTATTGCGTTTAACATTTAGAATATTTACCAAATTAAATGTATTAATCCCAGGGAACTTGGTTTCTGACCCAATTGCATCTCGAGATAGATAGGTGCAGTCAGTACATGCAGGTAGGCTTACATCCAGACCAGCACAGTGCTATCTTTATCACTGCCTCTTCTCAAACATGAACAATTCCCATATTATAACTGACATGCTTCAACACTCCAAGAGCTTGGCTTCATAACCACCAAACCACAATAAAACTACAATGTGTTACGCGATGACAGTCTCTACATCTCATTACAGAGGCCGGGCTGGCTGCAGGGGAACACACAGGGGTAAAATAGGGATTTGTTTTAAGAATGATGACAGCACTGGCACGCCAGCGTTGTGCAACACTTGCTGTGGTTTATGGACATTCTTTATTGCTGCCCTTCAATCCAAATTAAAGAGAGGCTGGGCCAGTGGCACCCTTCAGTGGGAGCCCGTGGTGAAACAGAGTGTTTAGTAAATCTATTTACATAACGCACGCTGAGAGGCAGTCCATAATCAGTGCGCCTGTAAAAGTCAAGTGTTAGGTGTGCAAATGGGTTCCTCTACACGCCTGGCCCTGTTCTGCACAGTTCCAACCTGGGGAGCCTCTGCATAATGTGGACTCAGTGAGTTTAAATGATCCATGAAGGGCCAGGTGGGATGGTGTAGTAAACTATAGTGGTGTTCGAGTGTTGGAGTCAAACCCAGTCTACCTGTAGGCGTCCTTGAGCTGGGAGCCAATCACCATGGCTCCTCACTGACGTTCACGACCCCCCCGGTGAGACCAGTCCCTCGGGGTACTGAACAGCAGCGGTTGTGCGTCCCTCTCAGGCCCCATATGGATGGACAACGTGCGCTGCGAGGGCTCGGAGGCGTCCCTGAGCGACTGTAATCACAACGGCTGGGGGGTGAACGACTGCAAACACAAAGAGGACCTGGGCGTGGTGTGCACCCCCGAGCGCCGGCTGGACCCCACGGCCGCCAGGGCCAACTCCGTGGCCCTGCGGCCCCACGTCAGCCCCTCGCCCCACTGGCAGAGCATCCTGGCCAGCCGCCGGAACCCCTACCAGGGCTACTACGGCAACGGGCACCCCCAGGAGCTGCCCCGGTTCCACCGGCCCCCGCACCACTACCAGGTAGGGACTCTGTAGCGGGGTCATGTGACCACGGTATCTTCTGGTTCTTTGTACTCATTTGCCGACTCCTCCCCTTTTAGCGCCAGAGCCGGGTCCAGATCGAGGAGGTCCGTTTGCGGCCGATCCTCATGGCCACAAAGAAAAAGACGCTGGTCACGGAGGGAGTGGTGGAAGTGAAGCATGCTGGGAGATGGAGGCAGGTGTGTGACCTGGGCTGGAACCTCAACAGCAGCAGAGTGGTGTGTGGGATGCTGGGCTTCCCCCAGGCCACCCAGCACAACATAAAGACCTACAAGTAAGTCCAACCTTCTGACAATCTGTGGCTACAACCTAAACACAACTGATACTACTTGCCATTGATGTTTAATACTACGGATGCAATTTGGCTTACTTCACTTCCATTAGAGCTGCAGAATCATCAAACCAATATTTCTTACTTGTGTATGAGATCTTTATGTTGCTTAACATGAAGATTATATTTTATCAGCAAGAACACAACAATACATTGAAAATACGGAGAGAGAAAATATTAAGACTCCCTGATTTACGTTAATCTTTAGCTAACTGGCCAAAATCGACCATTCAATTAGCCCTTTGTCTTGCACGTCTTTAATTTGAACCTCTCTCTTTATCTCGCTGATTCACACTTCAGAGGGAACGCTATTTGACCCAGGTTTCCAGAACCATTTGGGTTTTAATCTGTGCTTCTCTAATGGCACCGTCGGCCCATCCCCTCAGACCAACAGCTCCCCTCTGCCAGCGAGGAGGTTTCGTATCACCTGTTATTGGTATTGTATTCAGCGAGCCATCAGGCAGTGTAAGGGACCTCCACGCGTGACGACCATCGTTTTATCTCAATACAAGACGTCATACTGGGGGTATCTCCCTCCGCCCTGTGGCCACGCAACTG
>NC_082396.1:40635-58135 GCF_031168955.1 Gadus macrocephalus | reverse complement strand
TGTGTGTGTGTGTGTGTGTGTGTGTGTGTGTGTGTGTGTGTGTGTAGCCCGTGCGTCTGAAGGCAGGGCCCAGGCTTGGTGAGGGTCGTGTTGAGGTCCTGAAGGAAGGGAAATGGGGCACCATCGTGGACCACCTGTGGGACAGGACAGCGGCCAGCGTGGTATGCAGGGAGATGGGCTTCGGAACCGCCAAGGAGGCCCTGAACGGAGCCTTCATGGGCCAAGGTGAGGGAGCACTCTGACCAGCAGCACAGTGGTTCACCCGCTAATGTTGTGATACTGAAGCGTTTCTTCTGGTTGTGAATGTGATTTATGATCTGGCTCTAATCATGTTGACTTGGTTACTTACAATTCATGCTGATAGAGAATGTATGAGAGGTTCAACCTACACTGAACCGAGCAGCTGCACACACACACACACACGCACACGCACACGCACACAGAGCGCAAGCCCAAGCGCTTTACGCCAGCATTTATAATACAGCTCACCTCACACAACCTGGCGCCGATCCCTCTCATCCATCTCCCCTTGAAGGAGCGATGGCGGCAGCAGCAGCAGCCTCTAGAGTAACAGTCCCTAACCCTAACCTCTAGAGCAGCAGTCCCTAACCCTAACCTCTAGAGCAACAGTCCCTAACCCTAACCTCTAGATCAGCAGTCCCTAACCCTAACCTCTAGAGCAGCAGTCCCTAACCCTAACATCTAGAGCAGCAGTCCCTAACCCTAACCTCTAGAGCAGCAGTCCCTAACCCTAACCCTAACATCTAGAGCAGCAGTCCCTAACCCTAACCCTAACATCTAGAGCAGCAGTCCCTAACCCTAACCTCTAGAGCAGCAGTCCCTAACCCTAACCTCTAGAGCAGCAGTCCCTAACCCTAACCTCTAGAGCAGCAGTCCCTAACCCTAACCTCTAGAGCAGCAGTCCCTAACCCTAACCTCTAGAGCAGCAGTCCCTAACCCTAACCTCTAGAGCAGCAGTCCCTAACCCTAACCCTAACCTCTAGAGCAACAGTCCCTAACCCTAACCTCTAGAGCAACAGTCCCTAACCCTAACCTCTAGAGCAGCAGTCCCTAACCCTAACCATAACCCTAACCCTAACCTCTAGAGCAGCAGTCCCTAAGCCTAACCCTAACCTCTAGAGCAACAGTCCCTAACCCTAACCTCTAGAGCAGCAGTCCCTAACCCTAACCTCTAGAGCAGCAGTCCCTAACCCTAACCTCTAGAGCAGCAGTCCCTAACCCTAACCTCTAGAGCAGCAGTCCCTAAGCCTAACCTCTAGAGCAACAGTCCCTAACCCTAACCTCTAGAGCAGCAGTCCCTAACCCTAACCCTAACCTCTAGAGCAGCAGTCCCTAACCCTAACCCTAACCTCTAGAGCAGCAGTCCCTAACCCTAACCCTAACCTCTAGAGCAGCAGTCCCTAAGCCTAACCCTAACCTCTAGAGCAGCAGTCCCTAAGCCTAACCCTAACCTCTAGAGCAGCAGTCCCTAACCCTAACCTCTAGAGCAGCAGTCCCTAACCCTAACCTCTAGAGCAGCAGTCCCTAACCCTAACCTCTAGAGCAGCAGTCCCTAACCCTAACCTCTAGAGCAGCAGTCCCTAACCCTAACCTCTAGAGCAGCAGTCCCTAACCCTAACCTCTAGAGCAGCAGTCCCTAACCCTAACCTCTAGAGCAGCAGTCCCTAACCCTAACCTCTAGAGCAGCAGTCCCTAACCCTAACCTCTAGAGCAGCAGTCCCTAACCCTAACCCTAACCTCTAGAGCAGCAGTCCATAACCCTAACCTCTAGAGCAACAGTCCCTAAGCCTAACCTCTAGAGCAGCAGTCCCTAAGCCTAACCCTAACCCTAACATCTAGAGCAGCAGTCCCTAACCCTAACCTCTAGAGCAGCAGTCCCTAACCCTAACCTCTAGAGCAGCAGTCCCTAACCCTAACCTCTAGAGCAGCAGTCCCTAACCCTAACCTCTAGAGCAGCAGTCCCTAACCTCTAGAGCAGCAGTCCCTAAGCCTAACCCTAACCTCTAGAGCAGCAGTCCCTAAGCCTAACCCTAACCTCTAGAGCAGCAGTCCCTAACCCTAACCTCTAGAGCAACAGTCCCTAAGCCTAACCTCTAGAGCAGCAGTCCCTAAGCCTAACCCTAACCTCTAGAGCAGCAGTCCCTAAGCCTAACCTCTAGAGCAGCAGTCCCTAACCCTAACCCTAACCTCTAGAGCAACAGTCCCTAACCCTAACCTCTAGAGCAACAGTCCCTAACCCTAACCTCTAGAGAAGCAGTCCCTAAGCCTAACCTCTAGAGCAGCAGTCCCTAACCCTAACCTCTAGAGCAGCAGTCCCTAACCTCTAGAGCAGCAGTCCCTAACCCTAACCTCTAGAGCAGCAGTCCCTAACCCTAACCTCTAGAGCAGCAGTCCCTAAGCCTAACCCTAACCTCTAGAGCAGCAGTCCCTAACCCTAACCTCTAGAGCAGCAGTCCCTAAGCCTAACCCTAACCTCTAGAGCAACAGTCCCTAACCCTAACCTCTAGAGCAGCAGTCCCTAACCCTAACCTCTAGAGCAGCAGTCCCTAACCCTAACCTCTAGAGCAGCAGTCCCTAAGCCTAACCCTAACCTCTAGAGCAACAGTCCCTAACCCTAACCTCTAGAGCAACAGTCCCTAAGCCTAACCTCTAGAGCAGCAGTCCCTAACCCTAGCAGTCCCTAAGCCTAACCTCTAGAGCAACAGTCCCTAACCCTAACCTCTAGAGCAACAGTCCCTAAGCCTAACCCGAACCCTAACCCTTGGACGACGGCTGACAGTCGGAGCAGTGCCGTTCAGCCCCCCCGTGGGAGAGAGGACTGTGGCTTCTTGCCACCAGGGACTGGGGGTTAAGTCTGTAATCATCCTGATTGAGTGGAAAGGAGAGATGATGGTTTGGCTGGTTTGGTCAATTACACACAGGGGGGGAGCTGTATATTTTTCGGTGCTATTAATAAGCCAGATCACGACTTTTGCGATACCTTGCTTTTTTTTCGATGGGCAGAAACAGAACAGCCCATTGGAAGACATTGGAAACGTCCCCTTCCATTGAGACTCCAAAGAATGATCAAAGGCCTACGTTTTTATGACCTTAAGAACGCCTTTGCGATGACTGCCTTACAGTTGTCCATGTATGTGGGTCAGGTTTGCATGGATGTACTTTGAACAACTCTATTCTTAGAACCAAAACACCAGGATGCCTTTTCGCGTGTGCGGTTCTGGTGTGGCAAAATGCTAGGTTTACCTCTCCCTGCCACCTCCTATGGGGTAGCATAGGGCGGGAACGGCAGGTTTTTGCTCATAGTGCTTCTCATAACTGTACATATCCATATGGGCAGGCACATATATAGTTGTGCACAGTTTGTAACTGCTACCCAGGGTCATTGAACATCAAAGAGATTCAGTGGCTTCCTGTCTATAACATTCTGCCTTTTAGACTTTTTAACCGTGACATATAATTTTCAATGCACTGCTGGGTCCGCATAAACATCTATGGTCTATATGGTGTCGGAGAGATCCCAAATTAGACTTCTGATGACAGAATGATTCCCTGCTCAGAAAGGCAGAACAGAATCGGGCTGTGTATGTTTTATGTAGTTACAAGGACTTAAGGGCATTATTTCAACGCATTCTTTGTTGTCCTACATGCGTCACCATGATTCAGCGTACCCCTTCTGCCAAGTAACTTCTCCTGCGTCTCCCACCACGCTTATCTTATCTTGTTCCCATCTTCGAATCTTCATCGCCGGTGGGATCAAAGGACTGCGTCTCTGCACGGCCTCAGCGCTGGCGATTGTGCACGTGTGTGGTCTGGGGAGTCTCAGAGACAGAGCCGGTCGTCCTCTAAAACCTCCCAGTACGGTGAAAAGCAGAGTGTGATGGAGGATACGCACCGCTGCCTATCTGCCCAGGTAAGGACAAGAGGCACTCCGGCTCGGACCGCTGAAGACGAGCCCTCTAACGTTCACATCATGCAAATTAAAACACGGGCGCAGGTAGAGGTTACGTTACCATGGAAACCGTGCGCCGATCCACACAATGAGCCTCTCCACCTGGACGGGGGCGGGTGAGCTGCTGCCCACTTGGAGGAAATGTGACGCTTGCGTTAGGATTTACAAGAGATCCCGTTGAACATACCCAGGTTGTTCCGGCGCTTTGGGGCTTGGCACACGGACGGAATCTATTTGAGTGGTTCGCAGATTGGATTGGCTGGAGATGATCCGTGGAAAGAAAAACACTACAAGCGGAGCATTAAGTGCTACGGCTAATTTAAGAGCAGAGGGTTCCCCGGCCAACCACAGACCGCCTGTTGATGCTATTCTCCAAAAGTACAAAACCATATTCACGCGGCATCTAGCACTTCATGGCAATTTTCTCATTTGTCTGGTTGATCTGTCATGCAGGACGGTTCTGGGGATGATTTAAATGTAGCCCAGATTCAAGAGTCTGTACTTAAACCCTGCTTCCTACCCGTGCCTGCTCTACAGGGGAGAGTTTAATGGGAGAGTCTGGGCGGGTTTCTGTCACTGCTCAATCACAACTCGTTAGCGAGGTGAAGTGAGGAGCAGTCTAAACGTGGCCAAGGCTCCTCCACTCGGACCCAACTTTTAATTTCAATCACCGTAGCAACATTTCACAATCAGTGAGGGAAATTATAGGGGTAATGCCACTGCTTCCCTTTGCCCTGTAGCCCAACGCGCGGGTATTTCTGGCTCCCTGTGTAATTTTAACCCTGAGGGACGTGCAGTGTATGCTGTTTTAGTTAACATACTGTGTGTGTGCGTGTGTGTGTGTGCGTGCATATACGTACATGAAGAGTGTAACTCTTCAGATTCTGTTCAGGCCCGCGTGTGTTTCCCAGAAAGGGCCGTCCAACGGGTTAGTGACATTTTGAAGGATCCTTTATGTGGTTGTCGTGTTTGCCTCGATAGGGTAAACAGTGGGAGTTCAGAACCCAGCTCACGCTCTTCATCGTACCGACGGAGGCGGAAGTGGTCTTTGTTTGTTCAGTGATGCTAGCGTTGACCCACGCACTGTGACCAACATCCGACCAGGCCCTGCAATCCGACAAAACCAACTCAGAGGCTCCAGGCTAGCCCTCAATCTGCCGTCTATTCCCCGACCATCTAACCAACCCGCCCCCCTCACCTCTCCCTACCTTTTCCATTGGATTTGATGGTATCACATTTCCAAGTTGGAATTTATTTTCTTTTACACAATGGCCCGTTTTTATATAGCAATTTCCCGCACATTTAAAAGTAATGATGCTTTGTGATGACTTTGTTTTTCGGACAAGTAAATTATTCCACTTGCATCTTGTTTTTCGGGAAATGACAAAGATTTGGCTGTGCTCTGCTGTGAGGTAAACTCATATTGTTGTGATTCGCTCTCTCTGTCCCCTGTAATGGACTCCCCGCCAAGGTTGTTGTAATGCTCAGAGGCAACAGAATGGAGGTAAATGTGGTGTGACACAAACACGATGCCACCTCTGCTCGGCTGGCGGGGATACGTCCCTGTGACGGATAGGATAGCATTGTCATTGTTAAAGTAGACCTTGTTTGGTAAAGGTATGCTCTTTTTCACATGAAAGACATACCTGGGTTTTATCTATTTCTAGATGTGTGTCTATCTGTCTCTGTGCGTGTGTGTGTGTGTCCGTCTGTGTGTGTGTGTGAGCTTAGCTGTGTGTTTGTGTGTTCCCAATGCATCACTCGGTGAAGATATTGTGTTTCAGCCCCAAGGCAGTGTGAAGCCTTGGTGTCTCGTTCAAGCAGACCTGCGTAGATCAATGGTTGAGGATTGTTTTGTCCTCTCTCTTGGACCCTCCAGGTACCGGTCCCATTCACATGAACTCTGTCCAGTGTCTTGGGATGGAGAGATCCATCCTGGACTGCTTCTACCAGGAAGTCCCCCTGTGGACGTTCAAACACAACCGGGACTCTTCAGTGCGCTGCAACATTCCTAAGACGGGCGCGGAGCCAACGGTGGGTTCACATCTGACCGCTCTGAGAGCAACCCCCCCGTTTGAACACACGATGTGACGTCCTGTTTCACCCCTGGCCGTCCGTCTGATCCACACTGTATCCATCCTCTCTCAGGTGCGCTTGTCTGGGGGCCGACTTCCAGGGGAGGGCCGCCTGGAGGTGTTGATGGAGGTGGACGGCCGGAAGCGCTGGGGGTCCGTCTGCAGTGAGAGCTGGGGCATCAACGAGGCCATGGTGGTCTGCCGTCAGCTGGGGCTGGGCTTCGCCTCCAGTGCCCACCAGGTACCTCCTTGGTGTCATTCATACATCAGTCCAGACGTAGCGTCCCAACCTTCTTAGTGACGCAGACACACCGTACAAATGAGCTCCGTTAACCCCGTAGGAGACCTGGTACTGGACCGGGGACCCTACCGCGGCCGAGCTGGTGCTCAGTGGGACGCACTGCGTGGGCACCGAGCTGTCCCTCCAGCAGTGTCGCCGCAACACCCAGCTGCACTGTCCGCGAGGAGGCGGGACCAAGGCGGCGGGCGTCACGTGTTCAGAGAGTGAGTCCGTGGGGATTGGTCTGAGTCTGTGTACTGTGTACTGATGAGTCAAAGGTTATTGGCTGAGGGTTTAATTCATCTATTTATAGACTCAACATGATCAATTGAAGCCATATACAGTACATATATATATATATATATATGTACTGCATATGTATATGTATATATAGGTACTCTAGTGGCCGACGCTGCTCTCACCCCCCCCCCCCCTGCAGCCGCCCCGGACCTGGTGCTGGACGCCCAGCTGGTGCAGGAGACGGCCTACCTGGAGGACAGACCGCTGCACCTGCTGAGCTGCGCCAACGAGGAGAGCTGCCTGTCGTCGTCGGCGGCGCTGATGACCTGGCCCCACGGCCACCGCCGCCTGCTGCGCTTCTCCTCCCGCATCATGAACCTGGGCCGCTCCGACTTCAGGCCCAAGGCCACCCGGGAGAGCTGGACCTGGCACCAGTGTCACAGGTAGGCCCGCCCGGAGAGCCCCGCCTCCAGCCCCCCCACCCACCCTCACCCACCTCCACCCCCACCCCCACCTCCAGCCCCACCTCCAGCCCCACCTCCACCTCCACCCCCACCTCCACCCCCACCCCCACCTCCAGCCCCGCCTCCAGCCCCACCTCCAGCCTGGGGTCCCCTCTGGCAGCAGACTACCATGGTCACTCCCAGACTCCGCCCCCCTTGGTTTTGCTGTGTGTGTGTGTGTGTGTGTGTGTGTGTGTGTGTGTGTGTGTGTGTGTGTGTGTGTGTGTGTCTCCAGATGAATCACTGTGTGCTGAGTGTGGAAACGTGCGGCAGCCGGCCGCTACAGGCCGACTGTTGCACAGCAAGCGGTCGTTGGGTCTGCCTCATTTAATCTCCTACAACAACACATTAGAGGCACGCGTGTGTGTGTGTGTGTGTGCGTGTGTGTCTATTTCAAAGCACACCATTCACTTGCCGTGGGTAAACAGGGGCCTGAACAGCCGCCAGCCAGCAGGCCTTAAACAAGGTTGTGTGAGAGGTGTTACCGTGTGACACCCAAGCTCCGGCCCAGCAGTGAGGTCATGGGCGGCCGGCCACAGGGAGACAGTGTTTCATTAGGGCTCTAATGTTCACAGGTATTTACCGGCACACACACACACACACACATGCAGACTTTTCTGTAAGGAATTGTGTGTGTTCCCAGGCATTACCACAGCATCGAGGTGTTCACACACTACGACCTGCTGACCCTCAACGGGACCAGAGTGGCTGAGGGACACAAGGCCAGCTTCTGCCTGGAGGACACCTACTGCCCCGAGGGTAAGCCCCCCACCAGCCCCGGGACCCTCCTCGCTGATCCCCTTACTGGGCCGGACCCCTTAAAACAGATCACTTTTTAAATGTACCCCATTCAAAACCAACAGTACCAGCTAAGAATATTTACGCTTTTAACTGTTCGCAATAACCATTACCTTAGTGAAGTAAAGCTGTGTTGTTTCACAAGTGATAATATAAACTCTGCAGCGGGGGGTGTAGAGTTAGAGAGTGAGCCGTTACCATCATCAGGAGGTGTAGAGTGAGAGAGTGAGCCGTTACCATCATCAGGAGGTGTAGAGTGAGAGAGTGAGCCCATCCATCATCAGGAGGTGTAGAGTGAGAGAGTGAGCCCATCCATCATCAGGAGGTGTAGAGTGAGAGAGTGAGCCCTTACCATCATCAGGAGGTGTAGAGTGAGAGAGTGAGCTCTTAACATCATCAGGAGGTGTAGAGTGAGAGAGTGAGCTCTTACCATCATCAGGAGGTGTAGAGTGAGAGAGTGAGCCGTTACCATCATCAGGAGGTGCAGAGTGAGAGAGTGAGCTCTTAACATCATCAGGAGGTGTCGAGTGAGAGAGTGAGCCCATCCATCATCAGGAGGTGTAGAGTGAGAGAGTGAGCCCTTACCATCATCAGGAGGTGTAGAGTGAGAGAGTGAGCCCATCCATCATCAGGAGGTGTAGAGTGAGAGAGTGAGCCCATCCATCATCAGGAGGTGTAGAGTGAGAGAGTGAGCCCTTACCATCATCAGGAGGTGTAGAGTGAGAGAGTGAGCCCATCCATCATCAGGAGGTGTAGAGTGAGAGAGTGAGCCCATCCATCATCAGGAGGTGTAGAGTGAGAGAGTGAGCCCATCCATCATCAGGAGGTGTAGAGTGAGAGAGTGAGCCCATCCATCATCAGGAGGTGTAGAGTGAGAGAGTGAGCCCTTACCATCATCAGGAGGTGTAGAGTGAGAGAGTGAGCCCATCCATCATCAGGAGGTGTAGAGTGAGAGAGTGAGCCCATCCATCATCAGGAGGTTTAGAGTGAGAGAGTGAGCCCATCCATCATCAGGAGGTGTAGAGTGAGAGAGTGAGCCCATCCATCATCAGGAGGTGTAGAGTGAGAGAGTGAGCCCTTACCATCATCAGGAGGTGTAGAGTGAGAGAGTGAGCCCATCCATCATCAGGAGGTGTAGAGTGAGAGAGTGAGCCCATCCATCATCAGGAGGTGTAGAGTGAGAGAGTGAGCCCATCCATCATCAGGAGGTGTAGAGTGAGAGAGTGAGCCCTTACCATCATCAGGAGGTGTAGAGTGAGAGAGTGAGCTCTTAACATCATCAGGAGGTGTAGAGTGAGAGAGTGAGCCGTTACCATCATCAGGAGGTGCAGAGTGAGAGAGTGAGCTCTTAACATCATCAGGAGGTGTCGAGTGAGAGAGTGAGCCCATCCATCATCAGGAGGTGTAGAGTGAGAGAGTGAGCCCTTACCATCATCAGGAGGTGTAGAGTGAGAGAGTGAGCCCATCCATCCTCAGGAGGTGTAGAGTGAGAGAGTGAGCCCATCCATCATCAGGAGGTGTAGAGTGAGAGAGTGAGCCCTTACCATCATCAGGAGGTGTAGAGTGAGAGAGTGAGCCCATCCATCATCAGGAGGTGTAGAGTGAGAGAGTGAGCCCATCCATCATCAGGAGGTGTAGAGTGAGAGAGTGAGCCCATCCATCATCAGGAGGTGTAGAGTGAGAGAGTGAGCCCATCCATCATCAGGAGGTGTAGAGTGAGAGAGTGAGCCCTTACCATCATCAGGAGGTGTAGAGTGAGAGAGTGAGCCGTTACCATCATCAGGAGGTGTAGAGTGAGAGAGTGAGCCCTTACCATCATCAGGAGGTGTAGAGTGAGAGAGTGAGCCCATCCATCATCAGGAGGTGTAGAGTGAGAGAGTGAGCCCATCCATCATCAGGAGGTGTAGAGTGAGAGAGTGAGCCCATCCATCATCAGGAGGTGCAGAGTGAGAGAGTGAGCCCATCCATCATCAGGAGGTGTAGAGTGAGAGAGTGAGCCCATCCATCATCAGGAGGTGTAGAGTGAGAGAGTGAGCCGTTACCATCATCAGGAGGTGTAGAGTGAGAGAGTGAGCCGTTACCATCATCAGGAGGTGTAGAGTGAGAGAGTGAGCCGTTACCATCATCAGGAGGTGTAGAGTGAGAGAGTGAGCCGTTACCATCATCAGGAGGTGTAGAGTGAGAGAGTGAGCCCATCCATCATCAGGAGGTGTAGAGTGAGAGAGTGAGCCCATCCATCATCAGGAGGTGTAGAGTGAGAGAGTGAGCCCATCCATCATCAGGAGGTGTAGAGTGAGAGAGTGAGCCCATCCATCATCAGGAGGTGTAGAGTGAGAGAGTGAGCCCATCCATCATCAGGAGGTGTAGAGTGAGAGAGTGAGCCCTTACCATCATCACCGTTGCCCCGTCCACAGGCCAGCAGAAGCGCTTCTCCTGCTACAACATGGGCGACCAGGGGATCTCGGTGGGCTGCTGGGACACCTACCGCCACGACATCGACTGCCAGTGGGTGGACGTGACGGACGTGAAGCCAGGGGACTACATCTTCCAGGTCAGCGGAGGTGTCCCCTTTGGTTGAACCCCATGGAGCTCTAGAGGCTATGGAGCATGCAGAATCAATCCACGACAACCATGAAACGGTTCCCATTCAGGCCTCCCCCGGTCGCCCGCATCCTACTATCTGCCCCTGTCATTACCCCATTACCGCCCTCTCAGGTCAACACGTCGTCTCTTTATGGGATCGGTCTAGACCAGAAGCCATCAAAGGCCCCCATCACGCTCTATCGCCCCCCTTCAAACGGGGGACCCCAGGATGCGGCGGTGGTTCTTAATGTGGTAGTTAACAATTAAACCCCAGCTGTGGGAAGAGAGTAAAAGTGTAAGTGACTGATCGCTAGCAGACCTGGTTTACGCAGACTGTAACCGCAGAGAGGTCGACCCAGCGCCCTCCTCTGGCTCATATTGGAGAGGAGTGAGGGACGCATGCTCCTCCAATCCACCCAGCAACCCCTCAAAGCCAACACACCGCACGTCCACTAACGGATTAGCTTCATTAAGGGCCCTGGCCCCTCTGAACTGGGTACGTATGCAGATGGTAAAGTGGCAGCTTGCCACAACTAGGCAGCGTGCAGGGGCAGTAAGAAATAAATAGCTACCAGTGGAGAGAAGAATAAGTAGATGAATACAAGAGAAAGGACGAGTAGCATAGGGAGGGAGGAAGGGAGGAAGGGAGGGAGGGAGGAAGGGAGGAAGGGAGGGAGGAAGGAAAGGAGGGAGGAAGGGAGGGAGGACGGAAAGGAGGGAGGAAGGGAGGGAGGAAGGAAGGGAGGGAGGAAGGAAAGGAGGGAGGAAGGAAAGGAGGGAGTGAGATAGAGGAAGAGACAGAGAGAAAGAGGCAGATGAGAAAGACTGACAATAATTCTTAAATAAATATAAATAAAACATAAATAAATAAGGTTGAGCTGAGCTGCCAGACCTAGGGAGGTACTGACGTCCACACTGGCATCAGGTACGGGTCCTGACACTGAGCAGAATTTGGCGCCTCTGTTTAGAACCAAGAGGGAGATGGGACATGAGCTGTGCAAGGAGCGGTCAGGCCCTTAGCTTAGTGGGATCACAAACACAACTGAAGTCACAGAAACAGAAGGAAGATAAACACGTCGTGGGACAGACGCATATAGTGAACCAGGGAGGCACCAGCAGAAATTGAAAAACAAGCGCAACATTTTTCTCTGCTCCTTCCTTCCCGTTCTGTCCTTGCCTTGCCCTTCCCTTCTCCTGCTTACGTGAGGGATGTCTCGTTCCCCCCAGCCCCCCCCCCCCCCCCTGGGAGGAGGGCTGCTGAACCGCCCATGGCTGGAGAAACACACCAACTACTCAAATTAACCACACTCCCTTTTTCAACACTCTTACCTCGTCCCCCCCCACCTCCCCTGCCATTAGAAACAGCTAATTTGCCACCAGGGAATTTCTCCTGCCCTGCTCTGTTTTTTTATAGAAACGATCTCACGAAGTCACACATTCCACTGCCTCATGCATCCCACCAGCGGCCAATGCTGTAATTTACCTCCCCGACAAATAATAAAAAGCCAACCGACTTCTTCTAAAAGTGTTTCTTCTTTAGTTTTTCAAGGTTTATTTTTTAAAGTGAAGTTTGTGCTGCAGTGCCCCTCCGTTGCTGTTTGTAACCTGTACTTAAACAGGGTGTAGCAGTTTACAGAGTTGCTATTAGAGTAAATGGCTTCTCAGTATTATCACCAGGCCAGATTAACAGAATGCGTGTATCAGCAGTTGCGAAGCTGCTCTGTAAATAACAGGCTATTAGTGCAATGGAACCCATTTCAGACACGAAAACACACTTATGCATAACGGAGCTTTTTGTGCCAGCCATCACTTTCAGCCTAATCAGACCCTATTATCTCCTGCCTGTGTGTGAGTGTTTTTGTGTGTGTGTGTGTGTGTGTGTGTGTGTGTGTGTGTGTGTGTGTGTGTGTGTGTGTGTGTGTGTGTGTGTGTGTGTGTGTGTGTGTGTGTGTGTGTGTGTGTGTGTGGCGTGCATGCATGCATGCATGAATGCATGCGTGGGAAACTTACCTCTCTGTTGACAGAATTGCATGGTATGGTACTGCTATGATTTATGCTGTAGTTTTGGTTCATAAACCCCAGCTAACCATTGATGTAACTGAAGTTGTCATGTTCTAAGGCGTCTTTACACATGGCACATTATAAAATACTTTATAAGGTGCGCTCGCCTGTAAAAGGTTACAACCAAGGGTTTATCACTGAATGTTTCTTACGGATAAGGGCACATATCAAACACCAGTATGTTCATATGTCCAGCTGCAGACCACTCCTACCAGCTTTATTCCTTTCATGTACATGTGAAGAAAATGTAGCTTATTTATCTTTCCAAAAAGGAATTTTGCATGGAAAAGTCATCCATCTTTTTATGGACATGGAAGGGGGTGGCTTGTAAAAACAACAGCAGCCAAGAAGTCCTTTTTAAATAACACACACTCTAAAACAAACAATTTGAATCCAACTGATCTTTCAGTTCAAGTGTGGCTCTGGGTTCGGACGCAGGAGAAGGCAAGCTGTTAAACCATCATTTCTAAATCCTTAGAATATTCATAAACACATATGTGCCCTTTGGTGGACCATTTCATACTGTAATTTACAATACTTAGAATTCATACATTCTTAGCATGGGGGTGGTGCTGGATGAAATGGACCCTCAACCCTGGCCGTTTGAACGGCCGCGGAGCTTGACAGGACATTGATGGAGAAGCAGAAATGATGTGATGAACTCCCTGTTTTCCAATGCGTGTGTGTGTGGTGGTGTGTGGAAATACACACACACCTACAGACAGACACACACACACACACACCTACAGACAGACCCACGCACACACACACACACACCTACAGACAGACCCACACACACACACACACACCTACAGACAGACCCACGCACACACACACACACCTACAGACAGACCCACACACACACACACACACCTACAGACAGACCCACGCACACACACCTACAGACAGACCCCCACACACACACACACACACGGTGGGGGTTGCTGAGCTCACCATGCCGTGTTCTGTCCAGGTGGAGGTGAACCCGGCTCTGGACATGGCTGAGTCCGACTTCATGAACAATGCCATGAGGTGCCGGTGCAAGTACGACGGCCAGAGGGCGTACATGTACGGCTGCCACGCAGGTGAGGAGGTGTAACACACACAGACACACACACAGACAAGTACACGCACGCTCACACATACACACAGACACGCACGCTCACACACACACAGACACACGCACGCACGCACGCTCACACGCACGCACGCTCACACACGCACGCACGCTCACACACACAGACACGCACGAACGCACCCTCACACACACAGACACGCACACACGCACGCTCACACACACGCACGCACGCTCACACACACACACACACACACACACACACACACACACACACACACACACACACACACACACTGTATATGAAGACACACAAACACACACACACACACACACACACACACTGTATGCATGCAAACACACATCACACACTGTATATGTAGACACACACAAACACACACACTGTATATACACATCACACATGACACACTGTATATGTATACACACAAACACACACACTGTATGTACACATACACATCACACATGACACACTGTACATGTATACACACAAACACACACACTGTATGTACACATACACACCCATGGGGTTCTCTCCTCCCTTGCACATGACTCTGTTTCTGTGTGGTCCTGTCATCCCCAGGCGATGCATACAGCGCTGAGAATGAGGACCTGTTTGAGCACCAGAGGCAGATCACCAACAACTTTGTGTAGGTGAGCTGGAGAGGAGGGGGGGGGGGGGGGGGCAGAGAGAGAGACTGCTCAGGCCCTGCCGAGGTCACAGGACCTCTACAAGAAAGAAACCTGTTCAAACCAAATGGCCCCAGTCCAGCTCCCTGAATGGTGTGGATGACACCGGCCCCATCAGAGGTGAGACCATCACAGAGACGCCGTTCACGGCTAGAGCCCAACGGGGGCTCTGACCTAGTCTGGGCTCCGGTTCAAGTCACAAGTAACGCACCCAAACTACAACGCCTTCTGTGATGTGGCACCCGGAACACTCTTTATTTAACTACTCAAGATTAACTATGAATCATTCCTAACTGTAGCAGCCTTACCTTGGAGACTATTAGTGAAACACAATGATGGGAATATTTTTCAAATATGAAAAAAAAGAAAACCTGAAAAATAAGTAATGTATGTACTGTAGCGAAATATCGTTAGTTACTCCAATTTACAGGGTACCGATGGTATTTGAGATCAATAGATGCTGGAACTCATGACATTATTTGAATTGTACTTCTCAATTATACTGTATGGTGTTTTTATTAACCTCACTCCATTGTAGTTAAACATTTTTGTATTATTTTAATAACTTTTTATTGGTATTTTATTTTTGGATTAGGTATCATTTGATTAATTTAGTATCATTTCATCTTTGGGGTTTTGAATAATGACATCAACTTTGTCTCATCAAAATGCAGAAACTCAAAATGCAACTTCTTTGTGTCCCAAAAAAATTTGTATCGAAAACAGCATGTTTCGCAAAAGCCTGTCTTTACAAAATTAAGGCATCAAATTGACGTTAGTGGACTCAAAAAGTTAAGATGTGAGTTTTACTTGAGCAAGTGAAATTCAGAACTTGTTGCTTATAGCTTTAATTTGCAATGTATTATTTATATAGTAATGTAATTTATTCACAGGTTTCTATATGCAGACACGCATGCTTAGCAATGATTTAGCATTGTTCAGACTTTTATTTTTTAGTTACAAATACTTTTTGTTCAATCGTATATATAATGTAAATTCAGAACCATTTTATGGGAGGATTTTAAAGGAGAGTCCCCAGGATTCCAGAAAATCTGCGTTAAAAAGGTTCCTTTTTGGAACTCTCAAAACCGCTTTTTTTTGCTTAAAGCTCCCAACTTTTCCTTGTCGTCCTTTTGATTTATCTGAAGGGAGCTGGAAAAAGCCCCAGTACAATGTGGTGGAGGCTGCCGGGCTTTAGAGCATATAAAAAGCCTTTTAATTGGCTAGGTTAGGGTTACGGTTACGTTGCACGCTATAGAGAGAGTGCGAGGGGGGACAGTAACGTATGTGAGCAGAGGCAAAGAAGAGCCCACAGTTTGACTTTGTTGTACAATTGAGGACAATCCAAGAGTGAGGAAGAAAGTAGGGCTTGACTGGAAGAGGTTGGGAGTGAATCACAGGCAGTAAGGGAGTAGGATCCAAAGAAGAGGAAGGGAAGGACACCAAACAAAGGAACTTGGATAAAGAACGCTTTTTAACCATTTGTACACAAGGCAACCGACCGCATGCCGCATTTACAGTTCCACAAGCGAACAACATGTTTGTCTGGGCAGAAAGGTCTGTGTGCCTTCAGCCATGGCCCGATGACATTGCTTTGTGCCCATTATTTGTTACATCACAATTATATTTTTTTCAGCCTTTGACCGAAGCATTTATGACTACCAACTATGCTTGACCTCAACTGGTCCAGATAATATTTTCGTTTTTAGATTTTCTACTTGTTTTAGGTGTGTGTCTTGTCCTCGGTAGTTAAATGGGAACGGGACAATTTTCACAGACATTGTTGTGGTTTCAAATTACTACAAGAACGGAGGTTGGACTTGGTTCCTTCAAGGGATTTCCCTGGTCTGTTGCTGGGATTTCCTCATTCTCAAACCATTAAGAATCCCTGGGTTACACTAGTTACACACAGCTGCAAACTCATCCTAGTTCCGGGCTACAGGTTCAGAATAGTATTTCCCTTAACGCATCTGTTACTATGTGCTTGTTTACAGTTGCTTTCATCCGTTGAGTGCCGTTGTCATTGTTCTGTGTTATTTAATTTTTTGTATTCCATCCATAGTCACTTATATACTAATATAATGGATCATCACTCTAACAATATCTCAATAATGCATTGGTATCTGTGCTTCAGGGAAGCATATGTCTTTGGCTAATATGTCGTCTTATGTTTGTTGTCACCACATCCCATAGTGTGTGTTTGTGTGTGTGTGTGTGTGTCTCTCTCTTAAAGACGGGGTCTGCATGTACTACATCTATATTCACAGAAATATCTGCTCTCAGGGATCATAATATATCATACCTCCAAGAGTTCCATAATCAATAATGTGATCTGGCTTCGTTTCTTTGTGACGCTTGCAGCTGACAGATTCATTTCTTTGAAGTGAACAAAGCTTGTCAAAGGTGATCTGTTTGTATGCTGGCCGTAGGCATTGAAGCGATTCATGTGTTTTTTAACTAAAAGCATCAGATATTGTGACCCCTGGGGAAAAAGGAACAGTCAATGCTGGTTGAGGTGCAAGCACAGTCGGTAAAAAAAAGAGTCAGCCTTAACCAACCATTCATTCATTCATTCATTACTGTGAATTAATAAAACTTTGACACAAACTACTTCCTGCCATGCTTCCTGTCTCCTTCTCACTCTTCATCTGAAGCTATGTCCTACATTTGATGTGTGTGTGTGTGTGTGTGTGTGTGTGTGTGTGTGTGTGTGTGTGTGTGTGTGTGTGTGTGTGTGTGTGTGTGTGTGTGTGTGTGTGTGTGTGCGCGTGTGTGCGCGTGAGGTGGGCTAAGTAAACCCTGAATACATATACCTGATGGTGTTTTTTTTCCTTGCACCTGTAGAGAAAGATACAAACAAATAAACACATTTTGAGGGTGGGGTGGGGGAGTTTTAATAGGACTCAGCTAGATAGCCCAAACCATGGCCGTCTTTTTTGGCCGTCATAGCTTAACTTTTTTGAGGGTGTTAGTCGGCCAGCGGTTTACTGGCAATTTAATTTAGGAGGCGTTTCTCCCAAACCGGCCAGGTTGTCCAAAGAAAACCCTTTCAAGTTGTTAGCTTTGCTGTGACTTAATCATACGCAAATACTTCACCCACAGGAGGGGAGAAATCTATGGGTCATCTTGAGCAGGGAAAATATTCACAAGCCATCCAGGAATTAATGCTGAAAGTATATCACATATTTGGGGGGATTGTGTGTGGGG
>NC_082396.1:15000-27500 GCF_031168955.1 Gadus macrocephalus | reverse complement strand
TGGTTCCAGCCTTACCCCAGTTAAGAACCGGTTGGTTTCACACCGGCGAGAGCCAGCCATGGAGCCGGCGAGAGCAACGTCATGACGTCACTGCAAACGTTTGCTTACGTCTCCGCTTTACCAGCAACCCTCGCAGTTTCAAACAACAAGAACAATGGTGGAACTTTTTCTGGACCTCGGCAGAAGACCAAAATCCAAGGAGACAGGTTGTCTCCTCCACGGTCCACTGTGATTTTGTCTTAGCGTCCATCGTTCACTTCGGTGATTTAAAAATGTCGCCCTTCGTTGGTCTTCCTGGGATAACCCCGCCCCCTGCCCCCTGCGTAAAAGCGGTTCTCGTTCTAGCCCAGCTCTAAAGTGGGGCCAGAGTTGAACCGGTTTTTAGGGGCCGGAGCCGGTTCTTTGGCGGTGTGACACCAAAGCCCTGGCCCTAGCTCCGAACTGGCCCGGAACCGGCCCCGATTTTGCGGCGGTGTGAAAGGGGCAACAGAGAGCTCAACGCAGAGCCAGCCACCTACTCCACCACGACATCAACTCAAACGACCCACCACCACGCCTACCGTCGAGGGAACCAATCTCTGCAAGACTCCGGGGCTTGCTGCATGAGGCAAATGGCCAGCCACCTGGGTCCTGGACCATCACACAATGGACCAAACAGTGGGGCCAAGCCAACACCAAGCTACATGGCTACATCGAAACACCGTCCACAAGGCCTGTAGGACACAACCTCAACCGAAAATCCTGGGTACGACTTAACAGATGCCGGACAGGACATGGACGCTTCAGAGCCAACATGCACAGGATGAACCTTTGTGATGCCCCTGACTGCCCCTGTGGAGCCCCAGAGCAAACGGCTGATCACATCATAAACGACTGCACCAAGTACCAGTGCCCTGGTCTCCAGGCACTGTCTACCCTGAACAGCGAAGCACTGGCATGGCTAGAGGACACAAGCTTAGTCATTTAACAGTATTGAGATGTACTTTGTGACATACGAATATATATATATAGATGCATAGCAAGCACAAACATCACGTATGAAACATCTGCCTGTCAAATGGTAAATGTTCTGAACTGCATTTCTCTCTTCCTTGATTAGATATCATAGTAGCTAAAAAAGTTTCATCCACTTCCAACCCATTTCCAATTTTTACGTTTCTCATTCCAAGTTTTACTGCGCTGCCTCCCCCCCCCCCTCCGTGTTTAATTCCGGGCCGGCCCTCCTATCTAACGAGGAATGTATTAGCAGTCTGTAAGACGGGCCTGTGCGTTCCGGAGCCGGTGCTCATTTGTCATCGCATCCCATTCTAAGGGAAGAAACCCCTGCGTCTCGGGCTCCCACTGCTGTTTAATTAACCCTACTGAGAGCCGCCCCGGGCCCTCAGGGCGTTATCAACACCCCGCCGGGCCCCGGAGGGGGGGTGCTCCGTCCGAGTGGTCCATACATCTGGTCCAGGTGTCAGGAAGGGGTGATCCACTTTGCTTACTCTGCGCCTGCACGACCACGCTCGTGTGCGTGCACACTCGCGCGCGCGCGTGTGTGTGTGTGTGTGTGTGTGGGGGGTGTGAGTGTGGGTGTGTGTGCGTGCGTGCGTGTGTGTGTGTGTGCGTGCGTTCACAGAGCGCCGCTGCTGCTAGAGCAGCAATGCAGCTTTTTTTTATCTCAAATTGAATTGTTGAAGGGAAATGTTTAGGAGCCATACATCAGCGGACAGCAGAGCAGGCAGAGTGGGGGCGCCCGCGAGGCACCGGGGTTCTGGAGGGAAGCTACTGTTGGATCATTCTCATACGCCGTCCATACAGAGCCCAGGCTGGGCTTTTTATTAGACATAAACTGATGCTAACGCGTGAAGTCCAGTGCCAAGGCATGTGCCGACAGGTTTTTCTTTATTTGTTTGGCACAGTGAGCGTTTTTATAGATTTGTCTGTGTGTGTGTGAGTGTGTGTGTGTGAGTGTGTGAGTGTGAGTGTGAGTGTGTGTGTGTGCTTACACTAGAGTAGGTGACCTTCCTCATTGCTTTCAGAGTGCAACGTTGTGTCACATCTTGAAGACTAAGCAAGCCATCAGCATCCCCCCCGACACACACACACACACACACACACACACACACACACACACACACACACACACACACACACACACACACACACACACACACACACACACACACACACACACACACACACACACACACACACACACACACACACACACACCTCACTCCAGCTATCCCCCCCTCACACCCATTTCGCCTCATCTTCGCGGTTCACTTGGATCAATTTCCCTGTGTTCACCTTTTATCTGCTTGCTCCTGCAGACAAATACCTTGGCCCCCCCTGCTCTCCCTCTGCTCCCCTCACCTCCGCCATATCTAAAAAGCTCTTGCTAAATTAAAGTCCCGAAAGCATTAACGTCTAAAGTCTGTTATATCGAAGGTCGATTTTCACCGAATCCCCCCCCCCCCCGCGCTTCAATGGCCCCTCGCTGCCTCCCCGCTCGTATGGATTTCCTGTCGCCGGCCTTCTCGTCCGCTCTGTGTGTGATGCGCTGCTCAGATCACAGCGCTGCAGATTGCTACTGATCACAGCCGTATTTCTTCATCCATAAGTCTGAGCACAGCAGAAAGTGTTGCCAGGTTTACCGGCCGTAGGGGCGGAGGACTCAGAGCCTCTGGAGCAACAAGAACTCGTGTTGATCCCGGCGTCCATGCATTGACATAGCGCACATTTCATCTGCTGGTTGAAGGGAGAGGGGTGATTGAGCTTCTGTGCGTGGGCTTGTGTGTTCCTGTGCATATGCTATATAGTACACCATGATTGTCCTCATTGTGACTGTAATAGGAAGGCATACACAGATGGAAAGGGAAAACCTCCCTATATGGAAGTAACACTTGACAAAGAAGCAGCTGAGACAGCCAGTGATAGAGACATAATGACATAATTGTGGAAGCCCTCCCCAGACGTCCACAAAGGCAGCCTTTGTATCAAGGTAAACGCTGCTGTTTCATTCTGCAGGTCACTCAGAGATGTGGTCGTGGTGGTTGTGGCTGGCGGCCGTGCTGCTGCCGCGCCTCTCGCTGGCCCAGCGCTCAGCGCCCATGTTCTCGTCCGTGACCCAGAGCGTGCTGCCTCCGGACAACGACAACAACCCCACGCAGCTCAACTACGGCGTGGCCGTCACCGACGTGGACGGGGACGGAGACCTGGAGATATTTGTGGCTGGGTGAGGATTTAGTTTTCCCTAGTACGGTGTTCCCCAGAGGTGGGCAGGATAGTGGAGCAGCGAGGTGCCTGTAGCCCAAAGGTACCGGGCTCAAACCCCAACTGTCATCTTTGAACCAGATGGCTTAACCCCCTACCTGCTCCTTAATGACCTGTATCTCAATTTTCTGTAGGTCGCTTTGGATGAAGGCGGAAAAGTAAAATAACGTTTTGATACAATAGATTAAAAACTAACAACCAAGGAAATTGGACTAAAGTTTTGTGTACGGTTGTTATAAAAGTCTTGTTGTGTTTGTAAGGGTTCCCTGAGACTCAGTGAGAGGGGAGAACGGCTTTGATTGGATGGACATCCATTAATGGCACTGGTTTGGCAAGGCTGCAGTCAACTGAAGCATGGGTGCATTTCACATTGCTTAGCTAAATATAGATTGAATCAAATTACTATTCTTCATAAATGGAATTCAGCCAGAAGGTCTATTCTGCTTGTTACGTGGAAGGAAGGGATACTGGTTTGCTTTAGAACAATCTGTTTAAGGAGTGTAGGTAGGTAGGTAGGTTAGTTATTATCAGCATCTTTACTTCTTGTTATCAACTATTGCTTAATAATTCATTATCGATATGTTATATCTTTTATTATGGCTTGCGTTGCATTATCCGTTGTAAGATTTCAAATTGTTCTCTGTTCAATAACGTTTTGACTAAATAGAGAAACCCTATTATGCTATAAAGTCAAACATTGACCATTCATTTGGTTCTTTTATCTGAATGTATAACGGATATGTGGCTGCATTCACACACATGTAAAGGTTGGCAACAAGTTGGGCAAAATTGTCAGTTTAAATAAAGCTTTCAAATCTCCTTCATATGACACATAATTGTTTATAAGAAAGAAATTAAAGTTTCAGCAACACCCAAAATGCAGCAACCCTCAAAACTACGGCCTCAACTTGCTCTGCAATCTCAAATAATAATATATTAGCCGCATGATCGCCTAATAGTCATACATTACACTTATTTCATAACTTTCGTTTTTTGTTATTTTCATCTGTTTACGAAACCGAAGATGCACATTGTTGAATATAAATTCAACTATTTCCTTCATAGCTTCCTCTGTGTGTTTTTGGTTTGAGACTTACTTGAGACTTGTATTTCAGAGTACAACTTGGTTGCAGTAGAGGATTGGAAGGAAAGCCAATGAAAGATAATATACGAGTATAGACTTTCATTGAGCTGCAAAGATATTGCTCTGATATTAATATTTCAAGCCAGTTGCCTTTTTATTAGACCATTCATATCTCTGAAACTCAGGTTGTGTAACAACATTTTTGTTAATGATAACAAGCATGTTTAAATGTCTTGTTACATTTCATTCTTCCCTGTTATTTGCCCTCAAGTGATGCCCTCAATTGAAGTATAACTAACATCGAATCTCTCCGGCAAACTTTAAACTTTTTGTTACTGTTACTGTTGTTGACATTTTGTGTCAACAACACATGTCTTCATGATTGTCGATACCATGTTACTGTTCTTGTTGTTGACATCAAGTCACTGTTCCTGTTGAAGATATCATGTGACTGTTCCTGTTGTTGACCTCATGTGACAGTTCCTGTTGTACATATCATGTGACTGTGCCTGTTGTTGACATCATGTCACTGTTCCTGTTGTTGACATCATGTGACTGCTCCTGTTGTTGACGTTATGTGACTGTTCCTGTTGTAGATATCATGTGACTGTGCCTGTTGTTGACATCATGTCACTGTTCCTGTTGTTGACATCATGTGACTGTTCCTGTTGTTGACATCATGTGACTGTTCCTGTTGTAGATATAATGTGACTGTTCCTGTTGTTGACATCATGTGACTGTTCCTGTTGTTGACATCCTGTGACTGTTCTTGTTGTTGACATCAGGTGACTGTTCCTGGGCCCCGTTTCCCGAAAGCATCGTTAGCCTAAGTGGATCGTGAAGTTCGTCGTACGAGCATCGTACAGTTTTCACACCGTTTCCCGAAGCATCGTTGGTAACGAACATCGTGAAAACGCTCGTAGCTAACGAGGACTCCAGGGGTACTCGTAGGATGCTAAGAGCATCGTTAGCCTACTATAACCTCAGTGGCGTCACCAGCGGACATTCCTAGTATTGGATGTGTTGAATTAAAACACATCCAATACCACGGAATGCCCAGCTGGCGCAATTTCGCAGCCAAAAACAGTGGTTACCGCCGATATATTACTCATAGACTACTGTTAGATTTAAACAGCAAAGATAGAGACATATTAGAAGTCAACAACAACACAATTTATTGCAGCAATTAAAAATTAAAAAAATACATGCGCACCCGAATGTACCGATTAAACACCACGTCACAAGGCATCTAATAGAATCAAATTATTCCATTGCTCTTGTGTGGGAGGTCGCTTTCGAGCTGCACTTGCTGTCTCAATCCTACGAACGTCGTGAGTGCAGTGAACGCGCGTTCCTGTTAAGAGGAGTTTCGGGAAACACTCCAAAGATATTTACGATGGATTGCAAGATCCATTGTGAGAATGATCGTACGAACGTGGATCCATCTTTATCGGGAAACGGGGCCCTGTTGTTAACATCATGTGACTGTTCCTGTTGTTGACATTATGTGACTGTTCCTGTTGTTGACATCATGTGACTGTTCCTGTTGTTGACGTCATGTGACTGTTCCTGTTGTTGACGTCAAGTGACTGTTCCTGTTGTCGACGTCATGTGACTGTTCCTGTTGTTGACGTCATGTGACTGTTCCTGTTGTTGACGTCATGTGACTGTTCCTGTTGTTGACGTCATGCGACTGTTCTGCAGCTACAATGGTGCTAATCTGGTGCTGAAATACGACAAGCAGAGGAGCAGGCTCTTGAACATCGCCGTGGACGACCACAGCTCGCCATTCTACAATCTTAGGGATCGCCAAGGCTACGCCATCGGAGTGACAGCGTGTGACATTGACGGAGACGGCCGCGAGGAGATATACGTCCTCAACACCAATAATGCCTTTGCTGGTAGAAACACACACACACACACACACACACACACACACACACACACACACACACACACACACACACACACACACACACACACACACACACACACACACACACACACACACACACACACACACACACACACACGCACAAACACACACAGACAGACACACAGACACAGACACAAACACACACAGACAGACAGACAGACAGACAGACAGACAGACAGACAGACAGACAGACACACACACACACACACACACACACACACACACACACAGACACACATAACTGAGACGAGGCAGAAGCAGAATCAATAGGAAGATAGAAAGCTTATCTACTGTGAGTCTTCATCAGTTAGCCGATAAGCATTGTGTCCCTATTCATCTTTCTGAGAGGTGCACACAGAGTGCCAAAATAGCATCTCCATAACTCCATCATTCACAGAAACCAAAAAAATCAATTACAGTTTGCACTTTCAACCAAGGTAACCTGCTGTTACTTTTACCCATTCTCCTATATTGGTATCAGTTATCAGTTATCCTGGTTGTGTTTTCCTCCCACTCTGTGTGTGTGTGTGTGTGTGTGTGTGTGTGTGTGTGTGTGTGTGTGTGTGTGTGTGTGTGTGTGTGTCTGTGTCTGTGTCTGTGTGTGTGTGTGTGTGTGTGTGTGTGTGTGTCTGTGTGTGTGTATCTGTGTGTGTGTATCTGTGAGTGTGTGTGTGCGTGTGTGTCTGTGTGTGTGTGTGTGTGTGTGTGTGTGTGTCTGTGTGTGTCTGTCTGTGTGTGTCTGTGTGTGTGTGTCTGTGTGTGTGCGTGTGTCTGTCTGAAGGTGAGGCGACGTACTCGGACAAGCTGTTTAAGTTCCGTAATGGACGCTTTGAAGATCTGCTGAGCGATGAGATCAACGAGCACCGAGACGTGGCCAACAGGATGGCCGGCCGCTCGGTGGCCTGTGTGGACAGGAAGGTAGGAGCTACACACACACGCATGCACACGCACACGCACACGCAGAAAGAATCACGCACACACACACACTCATGTGCACACACAAATGCCAGGAACACACCCCAACCTAGACACTTGAGAGAAAAAAATGTGTTCCACACGCACACACGCACGCACGCACGCACACACACACACACACACACACACACACACACACACACACACACACACACACACACACACACACACACACACACACACACACACACACACACACTCAGACTCAGAGACACACATATGCACGCACACCAATATGCTTGAACCCATACCCAGCCATAAGCACATGCAAGCACACACAGATAAAACATTATCGCATCCCAGCACACACCCCGGACACATAGACAAATAGAAGCACACGCATGCACAACAAATGCGAGTTGCTGAGTGGGTTTTGTGGACATGCATGAGTGCCTTTGGACGCTTCTGTTTGTTTACCAGTGATAACTCATGCTCGGCCTACACCGCCTCTCTGCATGCACTATGACAGTTCATTTGGAGGGAAAATAGGCTGCCATTTTGTCTCTCTTCTGTCCATCGCTCCAAGTGTAATTACCTAAGCCAGGTATCATTTGTTTTACCCAACAAAACAGGGTAATAGGAGGAAGGGAGAAGCGCTTACTGCTATCTATGCTACAAACAGCGGCTATCACTCTCGCTCTGCTTCTCTCTGTTTCTCTATCTCTCGCCCTTTCTCTCCCTCTGGTTTTCTAGTCTCTCTCAATATTTCTCCCACCTTCTATCTGTTGTTTCACAGTATATCTATCTCTTTCCCTCTCTCTGCTTTCTTCTGGTCTTTCTCCCTCTAATCTCTCTTTCTCTCTCTCTCTCTCTCTCTCTCTCTCTCTCTCTCTCTCTCTCTCTCTCTCTGTCCCTCTCTCTCTCTCTCTCTCTCTCTCTGTCCCTCTCTCTCTCTCTCTCTCTCTCTCTCTCTCTGTCCCTCTCTCTCTCTCTCTCTGTCCCTCTCTCTCTCTCTCTCTCTCTCTCTCTCTCTCTCTCTCTCTCTCTCTCTCTCTCTCTCTCACCTTGACTTACTTTGAGTGTCTCCTCGTCTTTGTCTGTCTCTGTTGTACTGCAGGCAGAGCACAGACCACAGTGCATGGAGGGACAGTGATAGTGCACAGAGGATAGTGTGGGGATTAGAATGGATTTGCTTGACCACAGTGCCATCTCACTGAACACTGATAGCTTGTGCGGTTGCCAACGTCAGACGAGGAAAGGTATTTGCATTTGATGGCGTAATGCGTTCGGAATGAGCCGAGCTAACTTTATCCTCCGCGGCTGTTCCACGAGGCCGACCAACTTTGAAAACATAAATTCTGCTGAATAAGCGGCCATTGTTGTCATTGAGATTGTGGTCATAATCATCTTCCGACTTCTTCTTCTTTGTCATTTACATTTTTCCTATTTAATCCCCCTATATATTTTTCCACGTCTTTCTGCCCCTATTGTATTATTGGCAACCGATTTGACGCCTTTCCCGCGGTCCGACATTAAATGACCTTCTCACTGTCCCATTCGTCTTAAAAAGAGAAAACAAGAACACGTCACTTGGCAGGCATTGACGAACGCAAGAAGCGCCTCTTCCAGGGCCGGCCTCCTTTAAACACAAGGTTAAGAAGACCAATACGGAATCATTCACGCAGCTTAGTCATCCCCGCTAACTAATGTGTTGCGTCTTGTTTTAGCCGTAAACAGAGTGCTATCCGTCAGGGGAGGGAAAGGGGATGATTACTCATGCGGACCACTTCATCTCTCCCCGTCTCCTTGGACCTGACGGCCACGTCATTAGTCCTGTGAAAACTGATGAAGGAGACGGAGTGGAAAGAGGTCTCTTTTGAATTGATTGGTTTCTCTTCAAGGTACTTCCCCCTAAGGCCAGGAGCAGCGCAGCAGTTCCTTCACACAACGGAGGAAGTGAAGGGAAACTCAGTGTTTTTTGTGCGTGAATATTTTCTATTATAGGACGCAGAAACCGGTGTTGTGTGGCGTTGGACGGAAGCGCCTCTTTACTGCGGGGCATGGTCTCCCTGTGTGGGGAAACACTGAGACAAGAAAGGGATTCTTTGAAGGCAGTCCTGTCACACTCCCCAGGGTCTGACTGACAGGAATGACCCTCGGGAGGACTTATCGAAAAATCGTTGACTTTTTACTCTGTTAAGTAACTGCCGGTGGCCTTCAAGCTTTTGCCTCTAGATTAGAATTTAGTGACATTTGTTAAGTGTGTGTGTGTGTGTGTGGGTGTGTGTGTGTGTGTGTGAGTGTGTGTGTGTGTGTGTGTGTGTGTGTGTGTGTGTGTGTGTGTGTGTGTGTGTGTGTGTGTGTGTGTGTGTGTGTGTGTGTGTGTGAGTGAGTGAGTGAGTGAGTGTGTGTGTGTGTGTTAGTGTGTGTGTGTGTGTGTGTGTGTGTGTGTGTGTGTGTGTGTGTGTGTGTGAGTTGTGAGGCTGCCTGCTAAGTATGCGTGTGTTTGTCGTGTTAGTGTATGTGCACTCGTGTGCCAGTGTGTGGCCCGTGCATGTGTGCTTGCTCTTATGTGTGTGTGTATGTGTGCGTGTTTGTGTGTGTGTATGTGTTTGTGGGTTTACTCGATTGGTCATTGATGGGAGGCTAAGTGTGACGTTGACATTTACATTAGCTGGACTCATTTAGTTTTTTCTTTGTCCTACAAAAACATTGTAATGCTCTGTGTATTCGTGTGTGTGTGTGTGTGTGTGTGTGTGTTGTGTGTGTGTGTGTGTGTGTGTGTGTGTGTGTGTGTGTGTGTGTGTGTGTGTGTCCGGTGGTGGGCGTATGTGCATTGACTGAAGTGCGCCGTGCCTGGTAGGAGCCTTATTGATATTGTGTGTAGAGTCTATTAGTGTGGTTCCATATGTGAGTTTGTGCCTGCAGGGACTCCAACTGATAATGGAGTGTGAAATTAATCTCCAAAGGGAGGCGCAGGGAGGAGAGTGGGACGACGGGCTGGAAACCTGGGATTGAGCTGGTGATGGCAGTGATAGGGTGGGGGTGATGGCAGTGATAGGGTGGGGGGTGATGGCAGTGATGGGGTGGGGGTGATGGCAGTGATAGGGTGGGGGTGATGGCAGTGATGGGGTGGGGGTGATGGCAGTGATAGGGTGGGGGTGATGGCAGTGATAGGGTGGGGGTGATGGCAGTGATAGGGTGGGGGTGATGGTAGTGATGGCAGTGATAGGGTGGGGGTGATGGCAGTGATAGGGTGGGGGTGATGGCAGTGATAGGGTGGGGGTGATGGTAGTGATGGCAGTGATAGTAGTGGTGGTGGTGGTGGTGGTGGTGGTGGTGGTCATGCTTGTGCTGGTGGTGGTGATGGTGGTCATGCTTGTGGTGGTGGTGGTGATGGTGGTCATGCTTGTGGTGGTGGTGGTGATGGTGGTCATGCTTGTGGTGGTGGTGGTGGTGATGGTGGTGGTGGTGGTGGTGGTGATGGTGGTCATGCTTGTGGTGGTGGTGGTGGTGATGGTGGTGGTGGTGGTGGTGGTGATGGTGGTGGTGATGGTGGTGGTGGTGATGATGGTGGTCATGCTTGTGGTGGTGGTGGTGGTGGTGATGGTGGTCATGCTTGTGGTGGTGGTGGTGGTGGTGGTGGTGGTGGTGGTGGTGGTGGTGGTGATGGTGGTCATGCTTGTGGTGGTGGTGGTGGTGATGGTGGTGGTGGTGGTGGTGGTGATGGTGGTGGTGATGGTGGTGGTGATGGTGGTGGTGGTGATGATGGTGGTCATGCTTGTGGTGGTGGTGGTGGTGGTGATGGTGGTGGTGGCGGTGATGGTGGTGATGGTGGTGATGGTGGTGATGGTGGTGATGGTGGTGATGGTGGTGGTGGTGGTGTTTGTATTGAAGACGACGACAGGGCCTGGCGCTGAGGGGTTGGGATGTAGACGAGGACGGTATTGGTGACCGTGGTTTTGAAGGTTGAGTTAACGCTGCAGCTGGATGGAGGAGCCCACAGCGCTAGCAGCAGAGATGGATCGACTCGTGGAGACGCCTTCATCAATCAGCCAAGACAAACCCCAACGCCACCTGTTTGTGTTCTGGAGCCCGGTCCACCAATAGCGCCACGCACGAGGCGCGCACGAGTCACGCACGAGTCGCGCACGAGTTGCGCACGAGTCGCGCACGAGTTGCACGAGTCGCGCACGAGTCACGCACGAGTAACGCACGAGTAACGCACGAGTCACGCACAAGTCGCGCACGAGTCACGCACGAGTAACGCACAAGTAACGCACGAGTCGCGCACGAGTTGTGGACGAGTCGCAGCAAACATGTGGTCCTTCCTCTCCAGGGCACCGGCCGCTACGCCATCTACATCGCTAACTACGCCAGCGGGAGGGTGGGCCCCCACGCCCTCATCGAGATGGACGAGGCCGCCAGCGACCTCTCGCAGGGGGTCATCGCCCTGTCCAACGTGGCCGAACAGGCGGGGGTCAGCAAGCTCACAGGTGGGTGGGGGGGACCAGGGTGGGGGGGAGGTGGGTGGGGGGGACCAGGGTGGGGGGGGGGACCAGGGGGTCAGGTGTGGGCCCAGGGGGATGGAGCCCAGGGTGGAGTGTGGAGGATAAGCAGAGGCTGCTTTGCTTATCATAAGTGTTCCAGATTCAGATAAAGACTCTTTTATTGGCAACATGAGCATCTGTATGCAAATTAAATGCTGGTGGGATGAGACTCCACAGACAGTTTATCACAAGCTAATACAAATAGGGCTTGACATTTATTTTTTGACCAAGAACTAAATCGGGAACTCTAGTTGGACGTAAGAGATCTCATGGGGGCCAACCCATCAAGAGTTTTCGGAAAATACTTCTGGTCTCGTGAGTGTGTCTGTGTGTGTGTGTGTGTGTGTGATGTCACATGAACACGATGGATATGACACCTGAATTGATGGGTGTGAATGTGCGCCTGTGACGGTAAAAGTAGGGTTTTTATGATGGCCAGGATTCTCCTTTTCTCTCTCCCCCCCCCCCCCCCCCCCCCTCTCTCTCTCTCCTCTCTCTCTCTCTCTCTCTCTCTCTCTCTCTCTCTCTCTCTCCCTCTCTCTCTCGTGCTCTCTCTCTCTCCCATTGATTTACAGACACCTGAAGAGGGGCCATGATATGGCCGTGCCCATGGAGTCTGAAATATAGGGCCCTTGTAAAGCACCAGTGGATCGGTTATTAGCAGGAAGGTGAGAGAGAGAGAGAGGGAGAGAGAGAGAGAGAGAGTGGGAGAGAGAGGGAGAGAGAGGGAGAGAGGGAGAGAGAGAGAGAGAGA
>NC_082396.1:0-10000 GCF_031168955.1 Gadus macrocephalus | reverse complement strand
TGCAGAATAAAAAGTTAGGAGGAGACAAGACGACGGGAGGAGAGGCCGAACGTCAAGTACCACAACTGAACCCAGCATAGCTTTACAAGGACATACAAAGATAGACAGGAACTGGGGATCTGTAATAAAGAACACAGCGGAACAGAAGGAGTCATCAACACAGGTGACAGGTGTTAAACTAACAAGAACCGCAAGGAAGGCTCATAGTGCAACTGGCAGGTTGGCCATCCTAAGGAATTAGTGTGGAGAGAGTATGAAGCAAATCAATGTAGACTGTATTCATGCTCTGCGTCTTAGAACTACGGCTTGACTCGTTTACGTAACGCAACATGCATGCGCACCAAAAGTATTTAATGAAGTGCATCACAAGGGAAATACACGGTGACAGGCTAGAGCCAGGCATTATAATCACTCTGTCTGCTAACAGTGTGCTGACTGACAACCTTGTGCAGAATGACATGTTGACAGGTGATTGACAGCGCCATGATGCTTTGTGTCAGACTGCCAAGAAGGGGTTCCCCTCATTACCCAAGGCAGGCAATGCACCCCATGCACCCCGATAGAAATACACTCCACATTTGTCGCTATATTTTAGCCCTTTTTGGCAGAAACAGAAGAACAAACTTTGTATCTTCTTTCCATTAGCACACATGCTGTTTTTTTTGTATTAATTGCAATTAGAATAATACAAAGAATTGTATGTGATGTTGATAAGCCAGGACAAGCCTTATCACAATCTGCCCTTTAGTGACATCACACATGGGAGGCTACCCCAGATGTGTGACGGATAAATCGAGCTCCCAGTCTCCTAACCCTAATCCTGACCCTAACCCTAGCCCTAACCCTAACCCTAACCCTAACCCTAACCCTAACCCTAGCCCTATCCTGGAACTGGAACCATAGACACGTACTCGTAAACGCCATTTTGGACACCTTTGGTCCGTACGACACCGTCACCTAACATTCTAGAGGCCAAGACATACAAAATATATATAATACAATTACATTTAAATACAAAAAAAATACTTTAACCTGAAGATGTTAAGGTACGGCCACACACAGCGCGTAGGATTACACACGTAACGCGCCCAACCTGCCGCTTGATCATTTTGTGTCACAAAAATGGTTCAACGTGTCATACACGCCTATGCAGCTGGATGAGCCCGCCCAAAACTTATTTCCCCCGCTATTTTTCTTTTGCTCCACAAACATGGCTGAGATCACCACCATCGCTGCGCTGTATTTGGTTGTTGTCAGGACCCCAACTACAGGCGTTCCATATGAGCTGCGGAGCGCCTGTCCTCCGTCTCTCTGCCAGTGACGTCGGGTCAAGCTCAACGCTGATTGGCTATCGCAGCTAAGCGTCACGCGTAGGAGCGTAAAAAGTTACATTATTTGAACTCAGCGCGTACGTGGCCGCGTGGGTGCGTTGGGCGCGTTATTTAGGTGCGTAATACGTGTCTAACGTGCCTAGCGCACTGCTTTAGCGCGTGTAACGCATCTACGTGCCTAAACCAATGGTTCCCTGTGCAAAAATGCCGATTTTCTACGCCTCTAAGGCGCGTAACGCGTTCAGTGTGACCGTACCTTTAATGTTATATTGCTTTTTAATCACATACAGCAGCTCTTTCATTTATTTCACTTAGTCTTAGTCTTAATCTCTCAAATATGGCGGCGGCAGTGTCGTATCGCCGCAACAGGTGGAAGCAGTCAACGCGCGTATATATCTACGTATAAATGAATAGACTGACCAACGGGTAGGCTGATCTACCCATCATGCATCTGAGTCACTAGGGAGTAGATCGTGAAATGGTTTGTCATTGCAATTCAACATCACACCTGAAGGTCAAATCAAAGCCCTTTAAGAAGTACATCTTAGGGCTTGGGCCGTCTGACACATGCTGATGAAACACTGTCCCCATCAGGGGCCATCCAACATATCCGCAGTGTGCGTAATCTGCGAGGGGATCATTGCCCATCACGGCTGCTCTGTGTTATCTCACACATCTCCAGCGCCCTGTAGTTAACCGCCACTTACTCTGTTGTCCACTGTGTCTTTGTTGAGCTGTACCCAACGATCGCCATGGTACTCCCTGCTCTCAGTGTCTTAGTGATCCACTCAGCGAATCACGCCGTTGATGTAGAGCTTCTGTTTTGCCTCCCTGCTGGGTCTCAAATCGATGCCTTCTGTGCAGGCAGCACAATGAACGGCTAAGCTCCTCCGTTTAAGCACTGTGGAGACATATCAATCCTAATGAAGGCATAGTCAATTAACAGTCGTTGATGCCCGGGATTAACCCAAACACCCAAAGACTGACGGCCCTTGATATATGAAGACCCTGCGAGTCATTGGGCCAGCGCCTGCTGCGAGATGGCTCGATGGCGTGTGTGTGTGTGTGTGTGTGTGTGTGTGTGTGTGTGTGTGTGTGTGTGTGTGTGTGTGTGTGTGTGTGTGTGTGTGTGTGTGTGTGTGTGTGTGTGTGTGTGTGTGTGTGTGTAGGAGTATGCTCTGCGGTGAGTAAATCTGAAGAGGTTTAGCGCGTGCTGATTTATCGGCCGATGCCTGTGACTGCATCCGTTACCTAGGGGATAAACGTCAAGCCGGCCTTATTTACGGAGGTCATATAAGGGGTTAATGTGGGATGCCTCCCAGAGAGCTCCATCAGCGCCACGTGCACACACATGCACTGTCGTGTGCATGCAACTACGGCCCCAACACACACATACGCACACACGCAAACACTCACACCCATACAAGCACAAAAGTGCGATCCAATATTAGCTTTGTTTTTTCGTTTTTTTCGGAAGGATGCTTAAATCTTGACTGGGCTGCACGTTTAAGATGGCTCCCAAACGCAGACAGGCGGTTTCACTAAGCGTGTTGACCTTTGCCTTCAGTAATGAAGCTATGGTACCACTCCAGTGAGCCGCTAATTAAATCGGGCTGAAACAGCAGCTTGCCTGGACACTGGAAACTGCAGATTACGCCTGTTTACGTTTTAATTAAAATCTATTTGCAGAGGTTGTTGTCTCCACAATTGGTTTTTTCCACATCAACCCGCTGTGTCTCACTCAATTTAAACACCCAAGTTTCTGCTTTTTTTTCCTACACTAGATAAACGTATGCAAAGTACAAAGGAAAAGGTGTTCATTATTTTCAACCGGCTATTCATTTTGGTTGGCATTTTAATTTGAAAGGTGTTTACGACTTCGCTCCCCTATGGGTTTACTACCACAGATACCAACACTGTATTTGTCATGAGCTCAAACTTCAATTTGGTGGACATTATGATGGCAGATTCTTTCAAATTAGAAATGGTACCCACTACTTTTTCATTAGATGTCATTCAATGTCATCCATTCCTTCCCCCCTTTCTTTCTTTCTTTCTTTCTTTCTTTCTTTCTTTCTTTCTTTCTTTCTTTCTTTCTTTCTTTCTTTCTTTCTTTCTTTCTTTCTTTCTTTCTTTCTTTCTTTCCTTCCTCAATCTCATCCTTCTTTCCCTCCCCCCCTCACTTCCCTTTCCTCTTTGCCTCCCTCCCTCCCTATCCCTCCTTCCTTCCTCCCTTCCCTCTGTCTTCTCTCCCTTCCTTTCCTTCTTCCTACGAACCTCCATTCCTTTCTTCCCTCCTCTCTGCCTCCTCCCTCCCTCTCCCCCGACCTCCTTCCCCCCTTCGCCGTGTCCTCAGTTGGCCCCCCTCCTCCTCCTCCTCCTCCTCTTCCTCCTCCTCCTGCTCCTCCTCCTCCTCCCCCTCCTCCTCCTCCTCCCCCTCCTCTTCCTCCTCTTCCTCCTCCTCCTCCTCCTCCTCTTCCTCCTCCTCTTCCTCCTCTTCCTCCTCCTCCTCCTCCTCTTCCTCCTCTTCCTCCCCTATACCTGATGGCAGCAGCAGTGTCACCTGCTTCCCTCCTTGCGGCTTTATGATCCTTATAATTAATACAGGGAGTAAATACTGGAGAGATGATGAAGGTGCTGCCATAACTCTTCCTCAACTTATCACCGCGTCAGCGAAGCAAGGAGAGATCAGTTACTTATTGATGCAAAAATCTCTCTTTCCTTTTTTATTTTTTTGGGGGAGTCAAGGGCAGAAGGTAACAGCAGATTAAAAAGATAAAGAGGAGACGGAGCAGGCTCTCCGTGCCCTTCGCTCTCAGATGAAGAATGGTGCAATGTCCGCGTGCGTCCGTCTATTAGCATGGAGAGCAGCTCAGAGCGAACAATAGCACGCCACACATCACCTGCTGGAAGTCCATCTCCATTATGTGAGGCGGGACGGTCCCCACACCAAACAAACAGATCGGATGACGAGACAGATGATCAACTAATCAATTGAACGAATAAATAAACGCCACTCTTTAACCATGAAAAGCAGACCTATGAGAAACCTGTGAACATATGAACAACACAGGGAAAGCACAAAACAGCTTATTCTCTGCGTATCCTTTTTACACTTTGTATCTTAATACTCAATGTGATGTTACCCTCTGTAACAATCTTCCCTCAGATGTTTTTCCTCATCCATTACCGTGTTTTAAACAGCATGAGGCCACTTGGCTCTTGGTGGCCACGGTCCCGAGCCCCTCGTACATCAGCCCTCCTTGTCTCTCATCATGGCTGCGGTTACTAAAGCCTCCCTGAGGTGTTGAGAGACAGAGCTGTTCAGTGTTCGGACACATCACAGGTCGCTCATAATCACTGCTTCTTAATGTGGCGTTTAATTTCCCCTAAAGCTCTCTGCAGAACAATCCCGCTGGGGGAGAGATGGCTCTGTGCTTATACTTTGTCACTCTCCACAGCGATGTGTGTGTGATGCTATCGTGTTTTTGTTTGTCGCAGGACATCGCGTCCCAGAAGTTCTCCATGCCGTCCCCCGTGCGTACCGTCATCATTGCAGACTTCGACAACGACAGCGAGCTGGAGGTGTTCTTCAATAACATCGCCTACAGGGGGCCCTCCTCCAACAGGCTGTTTAGGTACACACACACACACACACACACACACACACACACACACACACGCACACACGCGCGCGCACGCACGCACGCACGCACACACACACACACACACATGCAAACACACATGCAAACACATGCAAATGCAGCCACACACAAACACAAATGCAAAAGTACGCACACACACATGCACTCGCACTCACACAAACACACACATGCAGAGAGGATACACATGCACCAGTTAACACACAGACAGACAGAAACATGACACACTCTCATGAACATACTCTCTCTCTCTCTCTCTCTCTCTCTCACTCTCTCACTCACTCACTCACTCACTCACTCACTCACTCACTCACTCACTCACTCACTCACTCACTCACTCACTCACTCACTCACTCACTCACTCACTCACTCACTCACTCACTCACACACATTCAAATTGACTGATGGACACTCACACACAATAACTCATACATCCTACATGTATCACATGTGCCCAGATTGTACTGCAATAGCGACTTTTAATAGTCGTCTGATGAGGTGTTTAATGAATGGAGCTGCCGTCGCCCGTGGTGAATAGTATTCCAAAACTGTAAATTCAACAAGATCGTTTAAATTCCTGGAATGAATTCCCATCTAGTCGGCCAAGCCGCCTCACGCCAACACAGGAGCGATCCTCACATTAAAGCTCTCTGCTAATGAACACAGGAAAGCACAGCACATGATCGTATTGTGTATCTGTAATTAGAATGAAAACAAACACATTCTGTTCAAACAACACACCGAGCCGGCTTGTTCCTTTTGGGGAGGGAACAGGGTTTAGGGTGTAATAATGAAAGCCCTGAACCGTTCCACCCAGCAGCCCGTAGAGGCTGTAGGGCTGAGCGCCAGCCCCCGGTCAGCCGCCCCTCCCCGGGAGACCGTCCGTCTCCCTGTGATGGGGGGCTGGCCCGCCGGAGGTCAGCGCACCACCCTCCACCCCAGGCCTGCGCTGATGTCCAATATGAAGATGAATCAGCTAAATGAACTCGCTGCCTGTCTCGGCCAATGGGAACGCCCCGCTCGGGGTAACAAACGACCGTGGTATCGCCATGCCAATTAATTCACTTCGACCAATCATTGTTCAGCGGAGCTAATGTTTTATTAGCAAACATCAGCACAGGCTTACAGGCCTGTGAAATGGAATCATAACAAGGAGGACGTTAAGGATACAGGGAATGCTTTGTCATTAGCGAGGGAACCGCCAACGCAATTACCCAGGCTACTGCACCATTTTCACCAAAACTATTTCTCCTCCATCATCTTTTATATCAAACATGTAAATAGAATAGCAATTACCAACAATGCCATTATATTAATATCTAACTGTGTGGATAAGCAATGAAATCCTAGTTAGTGTCGGTCGAGTGATTCTTTAGCTGTTTGTGCTCGTGCTCTAGCTGATGATGATGGTGTGTTTGCGTGTGTCTTTGTATGTGTGTGTGTGTGTGTGTGTGTGTGCATGTGTGTTTGCCTATGTGTCTATGTGTGTCTTTGTGTGAGTGAGTGTGTGTGTGCATGTGCGTGTGTGTCTGTGTGCATGTGCGCGCGTGCGTGTGCGTTTTTCTGTGTGCGTGTACGCATGCGTGCGTGCGTGCGCTGTTGCAGAGTGTCGAGGAGAGACCACGGGGACCCCCAGATTGAGGAGCTGAACGTGGGGGACGCAGCGGAGCCGGAGGGCCGAGGCACCGGTAGGTCCTCCGGAGAGAGACACGAGCTCTGGATGATCAGCAGCGCAATACTTTTATTGGCCATTTGGCGAGACATACGTTCAGTTGCCTTGGGTTGGTTGCAGGCATTAAACATTGGGCAGTGACAAACTACTTAGACATGTATGATCAATAATATATATACAACAGACACATTTCTTGAATGATTAAATACAATGACAAAATACAAAGACTCAATGGGATACATCAATTTATATAATATTCATAGTTACCCAGTTTAACGCAAGCCGTTGATAGAAATCTGCTGTGTCTATGCGCCACCACTAGATGGCAGCAGAACTCCATCGGGTTTAGTGAAGACCCCTGCCGTTTCAAGGGCGTTTCACTAACTTCTTTCTAAGGAGAAGAACGATTTCCCTCGAGCCTCGGCTACGACGGCGTGTTACCCCTCTCAGTAAAAACACACTCTTGTATACGGACCTCCAGGTGCCGTGGCAACAGATTTCGACGGGGACGGCCGTCTGGACCTGCTGGTGTCCCATGGTGAAAGCGCAGCGCAGCCCGTCTCCGTGTACCGAGTCAACCAGGTGAGTCAACCAGGTGGGTCAACCAGGTGGGTCAACCAGGTGGGTTAACCAGGTGAGTCAACCAGGTGGGTCAACCAGGTGGGTCAACAAGGTGGGTCAACCAGGTGGGTCAACCCGGTGGGTCGAGTGTTTATCTCAGGTTGGGTTCTTTCTGCTCTGCCTGCTCTCCTACTCTTAATGTGTGTGTGTGTGTGTGTGTGTGTGTGTGTGTGTGTGTGTGTGTGTGTGTGTGTGTGTGTGTGTGTGTGTGTGTGTGTGTGTGTGTGTGTGTCTCAGGGCATCGGTAACTCCTGGTTGCGAGTGATCCCGCGGACGCAGTTCGGGGCCTTTGCCAGGGGGGCCAAGGTGGTGGTGCACACCAAGAGGAACGGCCCCCACACACGCATCATCGACGGGGGGTCCGGGTACCTGTGTGAGATGGAGCCCGTAGCCCACTTCGGCCTCGGTGAGTCGGCCCCTTACCATGCCGTGTGTGTGTGTGTGTGTGTGTGTGTGTGTGTGTGTGTGTGTGTGTGTGTGTGTGTGTGTGTGTGTGTGTGTGTGTGTGTGTGTGTGTGTGTGTGTGTGTGCTTTCATGTCTCTATTTGTCTGAATGCTCCACACACTAAAGCCTGAAAGGAGGAGGAGGAGGAGGGGGAGGAAGAGGAGGAGGAGGAGGAGGAGGGGGAGGAAGAGGAGGAAGAGGAGGAGGAGGAGGAGGAGGAGGAGGAGGAGGAGGAGGGGAGGAGGTGAAGCGACCCTCAGCACGGGGGTAAGGGGAGACCGACGGGGGGGGGGGGGGCTGCTAGGGTTAGGGTCAGCAGCACCACCTACCCCTACCCCACCCCTACCACCACCTCCACCACCTCCACCTCCACCACCACCACCTCCACCACCACCTCCACCACCACCACCTCCAACACCACCACCACCACCACCACCACCTCCACCACCACCACCACCACCACCACCACCACCACCACCACCACCACCACCACCACCACCACCACCTCCACCACCACCTCCACCACCACAGTCTCCACCACCCCCACCACCACCACCACTACCACCACCTCCACCACCACCACCACCACCTCCACCACCACCACCTCCACCACCACCACCACCACCACCACCACCACCACCACCACCACCACTACCACCACCACTACCACCACCTCCACCACCACCACCACCACAATCTCCACCACCCCCTTTGGATTCAGCTGGTGGCCATCCAACACCAACAGCCCACACACTCTCTCTCCCCCCACACACTCACACACAGACACACACACTCTCTCACCCCCCACACACTCACACACAGACACACACACTCTCTCTCCCCCAACACACTCTCTCTCCCCCGCACACACACTCCCCCCCACACACTCACACACAGACACACACTCACACACAGACACACACTCACACACAGACACACACTCCCCCCTGTGTTGGCCCGGCGGGCTCTCTGTCGGGGAGGGCTCAGCGAGCTCAGAGCTCCAGACCTCCCGTTGGCTGAGGCTCTGACGCCGCTGGGCCGGACCTCCAGCGGAGGACACGGCTCCAGGAACGCCGTGTCCACCGCTGGGCCGGACCTCCAGCGGGGCAGGGTGTAGTGCTTGCGGGGGCCGTGTGAGAGACGTAGCCCACCACCGTCTCAGAGGTCATGAGGTTATAGGGTTATGAAGGAGGTGATACGGCCGCGCTGCAGGTGAGACATTCCTTGCCCCCCCCGCCGTGGCCTCCTCATAAAGCTGAGTCAGAGGCCGTTGTCTGGAGGCTGTTTGGAGATTTACACAAGAAAGGTCTTTAATTAGGGACCCTGGCCCTCCAGAGAAGGGGGCTTTCTCTGTGGGCACTGTGTACTCTGATCAGTGTAAATGTGTAACGCACTGTGTACTCTGATCGGTGTAAATGTGTAACGCACTGTGTACTCTGATCGGTGTAAATGTGTAACGCACTGTGTACTCTGATCGGTGTAAATGTGTAACGCACTGTGTACTCTGATCGGTGTAAATGTGTAACGCACTGTGTACACTGATCGGTGTAAATGTGTAACGCACTGTGTACTCTGATCGGTGTAAATGTGTAACGCACTGTGTACTCTGATCGGTGTAAATGTGTAACGCACTGTGTACTCTGATCGTGTAAATGTGTAACGCACTGTGTACTCTGATCAGTGTAAATGTGTAACGCACTGTGTACTCTGATCAGTGTAAATGTGTAACGCACTGTGTACACTGATCAGTGTAAATGTGTAACGCACTGTGTACTCTGATCAGTGTAAATGTGTAACGCACTGTGTACACTGATCAGTGTAAATGTGTAACGCACTGTGTACACTGATCAGTGTAAATGTGTAACGCACTGTGTACTCTGATCAGTGTAAATGTGTAACGCACTGTGTACTCTGATCAGTGTAAATGTGTAACGCACTGTGTACTCTGATCAGTGTAAATGTGTAACGCACTGTGTACACTGATCAGTGTAAATGTGTAACGCACTGTGTACTCTGATCAGTGTAAATGTGTAACGCACTGTGTACACTGATCAGTGTAAATGTGTAACGCACTGTGTACTCTGATCAGTGTAAATGTGTAACGCACTGTGTACACTGATCAGTGTAAATGTGTAACGCACTGTGTACTCTGATCAGTGTAAATGTGTAACGCACTGTGTACTCTGATCAGTGTAAATGTGTAACGCACTGTGTACTCTGATCAGTGTAAATGTGTAACGCACTGTGTACTCTGATCAGTGTAAATGTG